>NW_015389163.1:73288-77225 GCF_001527695.2 Protobothrops mucrosquamatus | reverse complement strand
CCTTCCTGTCCTCTACCATCTTCTGGAGTCCATTTAAGCTCACGCCTACTGCTTCAGTGACTCCATCCAGCCACCTCATTCTCTGTCGTCCCCTTCTTCTATTGCCCTCCATCTTTCCCAGCATTAGGCTCTTCTCCAGTGAGTCCTTCCTTCTCATTAGGTGGCCAAAGTACTTGAGTTTCAACTTCAGGATCTGGCCGTCTAAAGAGCAGTTGGTGTTGATCTCCTCTAGGACTGACCGGTTTGATCACCTTGCAGTCCAGGGGACTCACATGAGTCTTCTCCAGCACCAGTGTTCAAAGGCCTCCATTCTTTGGCACTCAGCCTTTCTTATGGTCCAACTTTCACAGCCATACATTGCAACTGGGAAAACCATGGCCTTGACTATATGTACTTTTGTTGGCAGGGTGATGTCTCTGCTTTTTAGTATGCTGTCTAGATTTGCCATAGCTTTCCTCCCCAGGAGCAAGCATCTTTTAATTTCTTGGCTGCAGTCCCCATCTGCGGTGATCTTGGAGCTCAGGAAAATAAAATATGTCACTACCTCCAATGGAGCCCCAAAACCATTCCTTTAAGATTTGTTTTGGTCCTTCTTCTTCCTGCCTTAATGAGAAATTTCAAAAGAACAAGCCTGTGATGAGAAGGGTGCTAGAAAATTGTGTCTGGTCAGTGACCCATAAATTGTTCAGTCACACTACCAATGTTAAAATATCTTGTATCGGCAGCCTTTTCTTTTACCCTGCTCAGATCTGAAGAATCTCTAGAGAAGCTGCCATTTTTAAAGGCTTCCCTCCTTCGTACATTAGCATCGATTGGATAAATGTCTCTAATAGGTGAGGGACAGTTGAGTAACATGAACAGTGTAATACTGGATGAAGTATATTGTGAGGAAGGAAGCTCATTCAAGTAACTCTTCTGGATGTGAGAGAATAGGGCAATGGTGGCAAACCTATGGCACGCGTGCCGGAGGGGGCACTCAGAGCCCTCTCTGTGGGCATGCGCACCACACTCTATGATGACCCAGGGCCCCAAACGGAGGCAAAGCAATTAGCTGGTCAGAATAATTGTCTTTGTAAGCACTGCCCAACGTTCACCCAACAGCCCCCACATATGCTGGTACAAGTCCAATAAAACAGTCAACAAAGTTAAACAGTTCTTTAAAGTAAAACAGATAACAAACAAAGTATGATCTTTTCAATGCCCAGCTTGCCTGTAATCTGCAAACTGCAAAACTGAAGACAGCAAGGAAAACTCAGCAGGAAACAAACTTGATCCAAGATACAAAGAGTCCAGGTACAAGAGCTCACATCACAAGAGTTCACGTTTGTTCCCGGCAAATGCCCCACCCCACAGCGTCTCCTTAAATGCCTACTTCCCAGGTGTGCCTTGTGAAGTGGGGCGTGACGCTTTCCTCCCGAGCAAGTGAGCCTGCCTCCATTGTTCCCTTCTCCTCTCTGCTCTCCTTGCTCTGGGATCTGGTGGGGAGGGGTCTTGCTCGTCGCCTAAGCTCTGCCTTCCCTGTTCCAAACTTGAAGGGCCCTGGCCTGCTTCAGCCTGTTCTTCCCCACAGTCCTCCGAAGCCACAGACACCCCCTCCTGGGCCTCAACAGGGAACTCCATGTCGTCCTCAGAGTCAGGCTCGGAGGGAGGCATGACACACTCTTTGACTAAGTTTTCAAAGGAAAAAGCCATTTCTCAAATCCCCTCCTGGCAAAAATGGAGCCAAAGCATGCCTCGCTCTTTTTGAGAGCAATCCTGCAAAAAAAGGATGACAAAGGACGACAAAGTTAGCTCTGAAAATGAAATCCTTAAAGTGTGGAATTCTCTGCCAAATAATTTTAAGTCAACGAAAGCACTTGGGATTGCTTTCCTTACTTTGTTTGGATCATCTTATGCTGGTGAGCAACTGTTTTCAGCTTTGAATTATATCAAATCTGACACCAGAAGCAGACTAACAGATGACCCAAGTGCGGCATGTGTTGCTCTCAAACTTACAAAGTACGAGCCAAGGTTAGACAAATTAGCAGCATGCATGCAACAGCAAAAATCACATGAATTGTTCAAAAGCACGCCAAATGCAAACTTTTGCCTTTCAATAAAAAGTCGTTTGTATCATTGAAAGCTTTGTTATTGTGTTTTTCTTTTAAGACAAAAGACGTTAAGGTATGAGTTGTTTTTTCTAAACTAAAACCTCAGTATTCAGGTTAAATTGCCGTGTTGGCACTTTGCGATAAATAAGTGGGTTTTGGGTTGCAGTTTGGGGACTCGGTCTCTAAAAGGTTCGCCATCACTGGAATAGCAAGTCTATTTCTTTTATAGCAGAAAGTCTGAGTTAGCAATTTGCTGTTCAATTTTTATTTCTTGTTCTAACTTAGCTTCTGGATTAACTCCAGGAAAATCTAAGATTGTAGCCTTCTACATGGGTTAAAAAGCAACCTTTGCTTTGACATCCATAGGGATAATCAAATTTTACATTTTAATGTTTTCCTTCCTGGTAATTGTTATGTAACTGGATTCTTGGGGAGGGTGAGGGGACAACTCACTTAGTGATTGTTCAAAGTTACAACAGCACCGAAAAAAAGAGACTCATGATCATTTTTCACACTCATGACCATTACTGCAGCCCCACAGTCACACGATCAAAATTCAAATGCTTGGCAACTGACTCACATTTATGACGATTTCAGTGTCCTGGGGTCACGTGATCCCCTTTTGCGACCTTCTGACAAGCAAAGTCAATGGGGTCGCGTGGCTAACCTAAGAACTACAGTGATTCGCTTAACCAGGGGTCTTCAAACTTGGCCCTTTTATGACTTGTGGACTTCAACTCCCAGAATTCCTAAGCCAGGCATGAAGTCCACAAGTCATAAAAGGGCCAAGTCTGAAGACCCCTGCACTTAATAAACGTGGCAAGGAAAGTTGTAAATGGGACCAAAGTCACTTAACCAATTTCTCACTTAGCAACGTAAATTCTGGGCTCAATTGTGGTCATAAGGACTACTTATATTGCATCTCAGTAAATTAGTAAATTATGATATGTGACTGGTGGCTGAAAAAGTTATTGAATAATAGTGTTTAGAAGAAGCCACTGATTTTTTTTTTCAGCCAAATGGATTGACCTAGTTGGGAAAAGACTGGACAGTGGAGACATTACCTTGTGTTTCACTCTTCAGTCTTGGTTGACCCAAAGGATTTCATGAATTTACTTTGATCCCTTTGGAGTTCCATGGCAGACTCCATAATTAACTGTTATTCCTAATTTCTCATAAGGTTTTTTTTTTTTGGATATTATAGTACAGTTTTGGTAAGCCCTTTGGAAACAAAGTGTGGAAGGGACATAGAAGACTCATGTCAATATACAGAAATACTACAGCTATGATCCCCATAAATGTAAAGACTGATAACATCGGTGTGTAAAAAAAATGGCACCACAAGGTGATCCAATTTCATTCGGACTATTCTTAACGAGCCTCTGTATGGAGTATTCAAACAACTGAAGTAGAAATAAAGGGTAACTGGGAATACCTTAGGCAGTTACATTTTACCCATCGTGTTATTCTTTCTCCATAAGTGCTGAAAACCTTCAGATGTGAATAGCAAACTCAAATGTCTAACAATTTCTACAGGATTTAACAACTGCTTCCAACCTCTGCCAATAAATAATTATTATGAACTAGAGAAGGTCATCCACAGCACCTATCGTCTCCTTCTTTTTCTAAATCCTATATTTTCTACAGTTCCATCAATTATTCAATTCCATTGGTTTAGGGCAGGGGTAGGCAACCTTGGCTCTTTTATGACTCGTGGATTTCCTGAGCCAGCATGGCTCAGCATGGAAATATCTCCATTTCTCCTCAGCATGGCTGGCTCAGGAATTCTGGGAGTTGAAGTCCACGAGTCATAAAAGAGCCAAGGTTGCCTACCCCTGGTATAGGGC
>NW_015389163.1:48288-70788 GCF_001527695.2 Protobothrops mucrosquamatus | reverse complement strand
CTGAAATCCTGCCAACAAAATTGCACGGACCTATCCAGGCAGCTGCTCGGAGTCAGCATTAACTCAAAGGCATAAATTTATATATTTATTTTTATCCTGCCTTCATTAATTTTTACAAATAATTCAAGGCAACAAACATATACCTAATACCCCTTTCTCCTCCAATTTTTTCCCACAACAACTCTGTGAGGTGAAATATAGTGATTCTCTCTCCTTCTCCTCCTCCTCCTCCTCCTCCTCTCATTAAATCACCTTAACTGAAGTTCAAGTCTCTGAGAACATTATAAAAGTGGGAATATGTGGGGGTTTTCTTTTTTTCAGATTAAGTATATGTGTGTGTGTGTGTGTGTGTGTGTGTGTGTGTGTGTGTGTGTGTGTGTGTGTGTGGTTTAAGTAATGTAATTAAGGAAAACTCAACATATGTTGCAGCAGAATGCTGCAGGCCTTTATTAGTGAACTACGTTGGAGTAAGTCTAGACTTCTAAGTATGTGGTAATTTTTTAAGTGCAACAGAAGCAATCATACAGTTTATTTTTTCAGTGTACTGGACTAATTGGCAATAAAAAAAACCTGGGGCCTGTGTATAGTAAGGAAAATCTACTTGTTTACCAGTTTGCTTTTTGCTCTGCGAAAGAAATAACACCTCTTTTCACTTGCATGAATTCTAAAAGTCAACGAAGGACAAAACTATAAGTTATTTTGGAGTTTCGTGAGATGGGAACAGATCTGAATACACTGTAAGCTGCTGGCATTCTAAGCATTTGTGGCAGGTACCGTAGATACTATAGGCATATACCAGAGGTAGGCAACCGTGGCTCTTTTATGACTCCTGGACTTCAACTCCCAGAATTCCTGAGCCAGCCATGCTGAGGGAAAAGGGAGAGGTTTCCAAGCTGAGCCATGCTGGCTCAGGAATTCTGGAAGTTGAAGTCCACAAGTCATGAAGGGGCCAAAGTTGCCTACCCCTGGCATATACTGTAGTACATGGACAAAACCATTATTGAGGTTGTAGTATAGGATATTTCTCCTGCTCTGACCTTTGTTTCATCTCCTTCTCTTTTTTTTAATCTCTCCTTTTTTCTCTCCAAGCATTTTTAAGAATACACAAGGGAGCCAGTGGCTGTCATGATGGAATATAAGTTCAGAAATGCTCAAGGTACACTAATTTCAGAGATCAAGAGAGACAGAGAGGATAGACAACACTTGGATATTGTTGCATCCTTTCTAGATAGGTGGATTAAACACAGACACATTTTGCAGGGTGTTAATCCTGTACAAAGAGAAAGACTGGGAAAATAGTCCACCAATGATTCGGTGACATTTGCAGTTATTCAAATACATACCTTCAGGCAACTGGCAAGTGTCAATTTAGAGTAGAGTAGAGTAGAGTAGAGTAGAGTAGAGTAGAGTAGAGTAGAGTAGGGTAGGGTAGGGTAGGGTAGGGTAGGGTAGGGTAGGGTAGGGTAGGGTAGGGTAGGGTAGGGTAGGGTAGGGTAGGGTAAGGCAAGGCAGGGCAGGGCAGGGCAGGGCAGAACAGAACAGAACAGAACAGAACAACATAATAGCAGAATTGGAAGGGGCCTTGGAAGTCTTCTAGTCCAACCCCCTGGTCAGGCAGGAAACCCTCTTTGGAGTAAAGACTGGAGAAAGGCATATTGGAAATAACTGTCAGGCATAAACAATCAGATCTACAAATGTAGAGTTCAAGCTAGCTACTTCATTGTATTCTGTCTATGATACAGAAATCCCCCCAGACTGCTTGCCTTCACTTGGGAACAGATAGATAAAGTTCAATAGATTTTGGAGGAAAGGGTCAGTTCTGGATCACTTGTGGCTGCACAACGATTCAAGGCTATTTCCCCTCTTGATTCCTCCTCCCTATCTGGCATTTTCCAACAATATCAAATGTAAAAACAAATATGAAAAGGTTTGAATTTAATTCAAACACACACACACACAAACTTTAGCCTTATTTTACATGGACAAAGTAGAGAATACTGGCTATTTTAAACCAATAAAAAAAAATAAAAAAAAATTGTTTGGATCTACGATCCATCCCTAGTTCTGTGTAAAGAGTTAAAATGCAGCGGTCCTCTATTTGTTGATGTTTGTCCAGCTTTTAAAAAGTAGTTACCTCAATATGCCAGATAAATCTTAATTTTAAATTATACTTCATTATTTTTCATAATAGGATTGCAAAAAATAAAATAAAATAATAAAATAAATAAAATGAAATAATAAAATAAAAAAATAAAATAATAAAATAAAATAAAATAAAAAAATAAAATAAAATAAAGTAAAATATAAAATAAAATGAAATAAAAAATAAAATAAAATATAAAATAAAATAAATGAAATAAAATAATAAAATAAAATAATAAAATAAAATAAAAAATAATATAATAAAATAAAATAATAAAGGAACCAGAGTCCTTAAATACATTATTTATTGCAAAAGGAGTTCATTCCAGCCAGTGCTTCATATCCTCTTTAGCTCCTTTAATTTGTTTTCAGTTGCTTCAGGCTAGGGCAGAAATGGGAAGCACTTAAGTATAGGAAGATGTAAAAAAGAAATCAATAAAACATAAATAAGAATTAAGAGGCATGTCCATTTTTAAAAAGGGCAACTTAGGACACAATGTGTTGGACCTCTGCAGCAGATCAGTTTCTTTCTCCCAAGTTTTAAAGGGAGCATTTGCAAGATCACAAATACCCTTTGAAATCTACATGTTCACAGCAGACTTGATTAATCAACCAGAATAGGGCTGGAAGGGACCTTTAGAGGTCTTCTAGAACAACCCCCTGCTCAAGCAGGAGACCCTACACCATTTCAGACAAATGGTTGTCCAATCTCTTCTTAAAACGTACGAAAGCCTATTTCCACTGCTTAATTGAATTGCTTTATACCCCATTCTCAGGTTGCCAATTTTTTACCAGCTGGGTAAAATTTGTGGTCCTCATTACCAACCCTTTCCCTGCCTCAGTGGCCTCTGCTTCAAATCCCTGACATTCCTCCAAATCAGGGAGGACAAAGACCAGTAAACCATAACTACCTTGAAGCCATCTTTGGAGGATGTAGGGTTAAAGTGAGAGAATGCTTCTTAAAACATGGTCACAGCAAAGGCTTTAACCCTGCTTTGCGAAAGGACTTAGGATGTGAAAAATATGAATATCAGTGGGATCCAACACGAATAAAATCACCAGGAGCTGGGGTGGTGCAGTGGTTAGAATGCGGCATTGCAGGCAAACTCTGCCCACAGTCTGGCGTTCGATCCTGATGGGGTTCAAGATTGATTCAGTGTTTCGTCTTTCCCAGGTTGGTAAAATGAGGACCTGTGTTGTTGGGGAAAACATAATGCTTTTATATTCAAAACCTCCCAGAGAGTACTATAGTCAAGCTATTCTCCAAAGCGCCTGAAGCCAGGACAAGAAGCAACGGGTGGAAACTAACCAAGGAGAGAAGCAACCTAGAACTAAGGAGAAACTTCCTGACAGTTAGAACAATTAACCAGTGGAACAACCTGCTTCCAGAAGCGGTGAATGCTCCAACACTGGAAGTTTTTAAGAAGAGACTGGACAGCCATTTGTTTGAAATGGTATAGGGTTTCCTGCCTGAGCAGGAGGTTGGACTAGATGACCTCCAAGGTCCCTTCCAACTTTACTATTATTATTATTATTATTATTATTATTATTATTATTATTATTATTATTATTATTATTATTATTATTATTATTATTATTATTATTATTATTATTATTATTATTATTATTATTATTATTACTGTAAAGCACTATGGGGTGGTTCATTTTTTAAAAAAAATAATTTTATTCAAATACAAATAATACAAACATAATACATATAAGTCTAAATAAAAAAACAGTACAAAAAATTACAAATATTGCAGTGCACCCGCCCCCCTGGAGACCATTTTTATTACCTACATTTCTTCTCATATAACAACTAACAATATACAATATATTTCAATTGTGCCCTTATCCCCTCCAGAACAGCATATATTCCTGAGTAGGTTTATTCCCTTTGCCATCCACCAACACTGTTTTTATAAAATCCTCCCATACCTCATTATAATGATTTACTTTAATCATCCCTTTTTTTAAATTTAATTTCTGTTGTTAATTTATCATGTATTGCCATATTCCATATTTTATTATACCACTCATTTCTTTGAATAACCCAATTCCGTCTCCAATAGTTAACCATCACTAATCTAGCTGCCATTATCAAATTTACAATCCATTCCTTTTTTGCTTCGTTTATATCTTGTTTTTCCACCAGTAACAGTAATGCAATCCTCAGTGACATATCTAAATTTACCTTCAAAAGTTCTCTAATTTCCCTAAACACCATGTCCCATATCTTTTGTGCGCTATCACAATCCCACCACATATGTTTATATGTTCCAATCTCTTTCTTGTACCTCCAGCAAATATTTGTATATTTAACATCCATTTGATTTAATTTACGTGGTGTTAGGTACCACCTCCATATCACTTTATATCCATTTTCCTTAGCTCTAACTGATATATTCTTATATACTCTTCTATTCCAAATATTTTTCCAATCTTTATCGTTTATTTCTCCTAAATCTGTTTCCCAAATTAATTTGGGAAACTATGGGGTGGTTTATAACTCTAAATTCTATTGCTATTGCCATTGCTATTCCTAGGATATGCTTTTGCTGTGCCTTAAATGCACAGTGAGGACAGACTAGCATGATATTTAAAACGAAGGAAAACCTATTACTGTTCCCATTGCTCAGCATCTAATGTTGTTTGCTCTGGGGCAGTATAATTTTAATTTTCTAGATGATCATACCATATTGCTTTTCTTTTCATTCTAATTTTACACGGTACGGTAGATGTTAAAATAGACTCCATTAGTCTGAGCTATTACGCGAACGTCTTTAAAACATTGCACATGAACACACTTCTATATATCACTTCTATATATCAGACTCTGGAAAGACTACAGAGAAGAGCAACAAAGATGATCAGGGGACTGGAGGCTAAAACATACAAGGAACGGTTACTGGAATTGGGTATGTCTAGTTTAATGAAGAGAAGGACGAGGGGGGACATGATAGCAGTGTTCCAATATCTCAGGGGCTGCCCCAAAGAAGAGGGAGTCAAGCTATTCTCCAAAACGCCTGAAGGCAGGACGAGAAGCAATAGGTGGAAACTGATCAAGATTGATTCAGTGTTTCGTCTTTCCCAGGTTGGTAAAATGAGGACCTGTGTTGTTGGGGAAAACATAATGCTTTTATATTCAAAACCTCCCAGAGAGTACTATAGTCAAGCTATTCTCCAAAGCGCCTGAAGCCAGGACAAGAAGCAACGGGTGGAAACTGATCAAGGAGAGAAGCAACCTAGAACTAAGGAGAAGCTTCCTGACAGTTAGAACAATTAACCAGTGGAACAACCTGCCTCCAGAAGCGGTGAATGCACCAACACTGGAAGTTTTTAAGAAGAGACTGGACAGCCATTTGTCCAAAATGGTATAGGGTTTCCTGCCTGAGCAGGGGGTTGGACTAGATGACCTCCAAGGTCACCTCCAACTTTATCATTATTATTATTATCATTAATTTTGAATGGGCTGTGAGGATGGCCTTGGGAGTCAGGAGAAAAAATCGAAACCTGGACAACCTATCAGAGAAATCTGACTCCAAAGAAGGAATAAGGGTGGATAAAGCATCTCAGAAGGGACCTTTCCAGGAAAATAGTCAGGAAAGAGAAAAGATAGAATAAAGTCTCACCCAACTCCTCCAGTTGCTTCATCATGCTTGGTAGTGCTTTGGGCTTTGGGCTGGTGTGACTTAATGAGCAGCCATGCTAATGAGCTGCCTTGGATCAAACGGAGAGGCTGCCCCCCTCCGCGATCAAGCGAGGGTCCTCCCCAACAGTGGTCGCCCCTCCAGGGCGACTTTTGACCCTTTCCAGGGTCTCCCGAAGAAGGAAAACCGGACGGCGGGGAATAGCAATCTAGCAATCTATTAATTTGAATTTGGAATAATAATAACTAAGGGCAACAGAGAGGAAATTTTTGATGATGTAAACTGATATATGTATGGACAAGCGTGTTATTGGACGATGTATTACCCAACCACCATGTTGCTTCCTTAGTACCCGAAGTTTTGTAAAAATGGAAAAAATAATAAAACTTTTTTTTTTTATTTTTAAAGATGGGACCTTTCCTAGTTTTGCTGGCTTCCAAAGGAAGAAACGGTGGACGGAAAACTCTAGGACTGGAAATAACATGCTTTATGGATTTGTCCATAAAGAAATGGGATATGGGATGAAGAGGTCCATGGTGGTAAACTAAGAAGGACTGGAGCGTTCTGAAAATTGTTTAAACATGTTGTGGTGAAAGTTGGAAGTCACTTCTTTGTATATTTATTCTCTCTCCTTTCGCTGCCTTGTTACTCTTCTTTCTTTTCCTTTCTACTTCCTTGTCTGTTGTGCATTTCACTCCTTCTTTTCGTTCTTCTTTTGGTTAAGTTTGCGTTATATTTTGCTATTGTAATTAGCAAAAAGTTATATATAACAAAACGAAGAAAAAGGAGGGACCCTCCCTAGTTCTTTGAAAAATTAAGGTAGGAGAGGGGGAAAGTGCTTTTGGACTTACACTTTTCTGTAATTGTAATCTTACAATAAAAGTAGTGCCAGTATTCATGCTAATTTTGGTTTTCTGGTGTGAACTACTTTAAAGGATTGATATCTCTCTCTCTTATATCTATCTATATCTATATCATCTATACTTATCTATATCTCTATATATTTATATCTACATATCATATATATCTACAATATATCTATTATATCTCTGTATCTCTGTATCTCTGTATCTCTGTATCTATCTATCTATCTATCTATCTATCTATCTATCTATCTATCTATCTATCTATCTATCTATCTATCTATCTATCTATCTATCTATCTATTGTATCTCCTTATCTATGTATCTTACTATGTATGTTACTGTCTGTCTGTCTATCTATCTATCTATCATCTATCTATCTATCTATCTATCTATCTATCTATCTATCTATCTATCTATCTATCTATCTATCTATCTATCTATCTATCTATTTCTATCTCTCTTTCTGTCTCTCTTATCTCTATCTCTATCATCTATAATCTGTATCACCTATAATCTATATCTAAAATATATCTATATCCATCTGCACCTATACCTATATCTATACCTACATCTACATCTGCTTCTGAGTATTCAGACCTTTTAAAATAGACTTTATTGCATTCTCCCTTTTGATTAATTTGTCCTGGAGCTATAACTTTCAATATCGTTTGTGACTTATTTCATCCTTCTTATCCTCATCGTAAAGTTACTAGATTATTAAAAGGACATGGCTACTTTCTTCTTCTTTTTTATCAGTCCATCCATAATTTAGGATGTTTGCCACTGCAATTATAATTTCCCTTTTCATCCAGCCTCTGTGAGTGAATACATTAAACCTGCAAATTATTTTACAGAAAACCAGCCTTTGAGAAATGCCTAATGCCATTTGTCATCCTTAAGTAGGTAAAGCAAAAGATTTAGATTGAAGTCAAGTTTACCTACCACATGTGGTGACCTCGGATCAGCTAGCACTCACGTACACAGAACAGGCATAAATAATAAGTATGAATACTAAGTATGATTATTCATAAGCCTTTAATAAGGAATGATCTCAAACAAAAAGCGGGAATCACTGTCACAAAGATGAGGGGGGCAAACTATTTTCCAAGCACTAGAAGGCAAGGTGGAAATTAACCAAGGAGAGAAGCAACCTGGAACTAAGGAGAAATGTCCTAACAGGGAGAACAATCAGCCAGTGGAACGTCTTGTCTTCAGAAGTTGTGGGTGCTCCATCACTGGAGGTTTTCAAGGAGAGACTAGACAGCCACTTGTCTGAAATGGTATAGATTCTCCTGCATGTGCAGGGAGTTGGACTAGATGACCTCCAGGGTCCCTTCCAACTTCGTTATTCTGTGTTCTATGAATACGGTAATCGGAGAAAAGATCTACCTCTGAGAAGTTCTACCTTCTTCAGATGTAACCTTAGTTTTTATTATCAGTTTCCCATTTACTTTTGATGCATCCATCCCAGGTCTCAGAGATGGAAACAGGGCAAACAGGGCACAGAAAGTTGTTGTGCACAACTGTGGTTATTAGCAATAGTGTACAGTACACTATTAACCAATCAATAAACATCGTTTCGTGGATGAACAGAGAAAGGCTCTTTAAATTTAATCTAGGATATCCGTGTTGAATTCAGCATCTATCCCTGAGAAGATTTCTACATTGGAACTTGACTTCATTCACGTTTCTGCCGTCATTTTATTCTACTCTCTTGCTATGATTCTGAGTTTCTGCGATCCCCTTTGGTCCTCATCCTTACATTTCCAATCGACTTTATGCAACCCCAGCAACTCTTAATCACCTCCATGTAATCTCACCTTCTTGGTTCTTCTTTTCGTGGCAATAACTTTATTCAACTAGGCTGATCACATTTTCTCTAACTCAGCTCTATCTAATCTTCTTTGTCTGCCTACTCATTCTATTTTTACCTATGTTTTTTTATTCATTGGCCACTAGTCTATTATTGTTTGTGTCCAAATGCCAGGCCTGTTCTATCAGGTTCTCTCTTGGGGTGGAGATCTCTCTCTCTCTGTCTCTCTCTCTCTCTCTCTCCAGCGGTATATAGTAATAATAATAATAATAATAATAATAATAATAATAATAATAATAATAATAATAATAATAATAATAATAATAATAATAATAATAATAATAATAATAATAATAATAATAATAATAATGTTGGAAGGGACCTTGGAGGTCATCTAATCCAACCCCCTGCTCAGGCAGGAAAGGCTATACCATTTCAGACAAATGGCTGTCCAGTCTCTTCTTAAAAACTTCCAGTGTTGCAGCTTGACTTCTTTGTGGCAACCCCTGAGATATTGGAAGACTGCTATCATGTCCCCCCTCGTCCTTCTCTTCATTAAACTAGACAGACCCAATTCCAGCAACCGTTCCTCATATGTTTTAGCGAGGGCTTTTTTTCTCATAGAACGCCCAGAACGGAGTTCCGGCACCTTTTTTGGATGAAACCTTGTAGGGTAGGCAAGGTGGGTTGTATGACGTATGTGAGTTCTGGCAAAAAAAAAGCATTGGTTTTAGCCTCCAGTCCCCTAATCATCATTGTTACTCTTCTCTTTACTCTTTCTAGAGTCTTAACACCTTGTTTACATCGTGGTGACCAAAACTGGATGCAGGATTCCAAGTGTGGCCTTACCAAGGCATTATAAAATGGTGTTAACACTTCACGTGATCTTGATTCTATCCCTCTGTTAATGCAGCCTAGCACTGTGTTGGCTTTTTTGGCAGCTGCAGCACACGGCTGGCTCATATTTAAATGATTGTCCACTAGTTGTCCCTCTCACAGTTATTACTATTGAGCAAGATACCACCTATACTATACCTGTGCATTTGTTTTTTCTTGCCTAAACGTATAACCATACTTTTTCACCATTGAAATTCATTTTGTTAGATAGCGCCCAATGTTTAAGTCTGTCAAGATCCTTCTGTATCTTAAGCCTGTCTTCTGGAGTGTTGGCTATTCCTGCCAGCTTGGTGTTGTCTGCAAATTTGATGAGTTTAGGGGATGTCTGTGTCAGTGCTCTTCTATTTATAAGGTTTCAGGCAATGGTGGGATTCAAATATGTGAACAACAGGTTCTCTGTGTGGATGCCGCTTCTGGAAGTCCATTCTGGGCCTGGGCAACCAAAAATTAGCTACCAGTTCTGTCGAAGTGGTGCAAACTGGCTGAATCCCACCACTGGCTTCAGGTGTGGGTGTGTCAGCCAACTGGAGAAAGCACCAATCCCTCAACCAACCATTGCAAGCCCCTCTCTCCCCTCCAGAAGTTCACCTCCCAATGATGTAATCTTCCCATAACAAGACCCATCACCAGCTACTCACTGATGACTTATCACAAGGTCCTCACTTGATACACCCACACCTGAAGCCCTCATAAACAAAAGAACACTGAGGCCGACCTCATCTAAACTCTGCTGAAGATGTTACCTAGCCTGGTAATGAAACGTTCGGAAACCAAGTCACAAGGTCAGAGAACGAACCTTCACTCTTAGGTGTCTGAAGTTTCCATTTCCACCTTGTTTGCAAAACGATTCTGTTCTGAGAAACACAGTGAGAACTTTCTTTGCATTGTCCTTTGAACAACTTCGCTCCGGCAGGAGTGAGTTCATTGTTTTTCAAGTGACCTTTTTAATTCACGCTCTTCTCCATTAATCACGGCTTTCAGAATTTTAGTTTCAAAAAAATACGCTTCTAAGTACAGCCTTCCTCCTAGGCCTTTCAATATTCCCCTCCTGATATATTTTGGTGTTTATAAACCGGCAACATGTCCTTTTTCTCACCTTGTAGGAACAACTCCTCCTGGTGACCACTTTGTTTTTTATAAACACGGTCATTAGCAATTCCTATCTATTATCAATAATGATGAAATGAGAATTCGGTTTTGATTTGCTAATTTCTTGCCAGGTGCAAACACGTGTAGGTCCATGGCTTCCCCATTGACTTTGCTTGTCAGAAGTTTGCAAAAGGGGATCTCATGAACCCAGGACAGTGCAACCATCATAAATATGACCAAATTGCCAAGCATCTGAATTTGGATCATGCGACCATGAGGAAGCTGCAACGGTCGTGTGAAAAACAGCCATAAGTCACTTTTTTTCCTGCTGTTGTAACTTTTGAACTATGGTGCTGGAGAAGACTCCTGCGAGTCCCCAGGACTGCAAGGCGATCAAATCGGTCAGTCCTAGAGGAGATCAACCCTGACTGCTCTTTAGAAGGCCAGATCCTGAAGTTGAAATTCAAATACTTTGGCTACCTAATGAGAAGGAAGGACTCACTGGAGAAGGGCCTAATGCTGGGAAAGATTGAGGGCAAGAGAAGAAGGGGACGACAGAGAATGAGGTGGCTGGATGGAGTCACTGAAGCAGTAGGAGTGAGCTTAAATGGACTCCAGAAGATGGTAGAGGACAGGAAGGCCTGGAGGAACGTTGTCCATGGGGTCACGATGGGTCGGACACGACTTCGCAACTAACAACAACAACAACAAACTCTGAATGGTCACTAAATGAACTGTTTTAAGTTGAGGACTAACCTGTAGATCGGGGGTCCCCAAACCCCAGTCCATGGAGTGGTACTGGGCCGCAGCATGCCAGCAACCTAGCCAAACAAACAAACAAAACCCCATTCGCGGGATGCAGGCAGAACACAAAACCACAGCACCTCCGGTCCATGGAAAAACCTCTCTCCACCGAAACGGTCCCTGGTGCCCAAAAGGTTGGGGACCTCTTCTGTAGAGTGTAGAGTGAAGAGCAGGATGAGGCAGCCAAGGTGAGTGATGCTTGCTGTCACCCAAGGACACGAGGTACTGAAAACAAGCTGAATCATCATTAGGTGTGTTCAGACAATATAATCTTAGCATTTCTTGAAACATAAAAGCTGTTGGAGTGGGATGCGATTATAACGAAGCAGCAGCAACAGGGTGTTTAACCTTTTTTGCTGCGTGGCCCGCAACCTTGTTCCAACAGGGCTTCTACCTCCTTGTTTTTAAAAGGAAGATCACACACAGCATATTAACACACGCACCCCTCCCTCACAAAGCTGTCCTTTGAACAGAGCCTGGCTCAGAACAGAGAAAGACAAGGAGGCTACGGACTTAAGCACTGTCTCCTGCTGTCAGTTCTAGTTTATCAACGAAGTCTTCCTGGAACAAATCATAAAACGAAAAGGCCACTGGGTTAAGTTGCATGGATTTGGATAGAATGCTGCTTTTGTTCTTTGAAACAAAGAAAGCGTTGGGTTTTTTTTTTTCTTTTTCTTTTTTGGTATTTGAAAGGTTTTTGCCTAGGGATGCTATTCCTTTTTTTTCCTCTTCTCTCTCTTTCATCTTTGATAATATTAATTAATCATTTTGATCTGGTGGTCCTTTAGGCTTGAAGGAGACACTCTGTTTGCAGTTCAACGGTGGAAACCAAGGAAGTTCTACAGTCCCAGAGCAAAATGTAGACACCGAAAGTCCATTTTTGTAGCAATTGTGGGTATTATTTTTGTGATGCAGTTGATGCTGCAGGGCGTGGGCAGATGGTGTGGCCACCATAGTGCTGCTGGGCTGCCTGGGCGATCTGCGGCGGGCCCTGGAGGCGGTGAGTGGTCCTGTGGGCAGGCGAGGCAGGGGATGGGGACAGAGCGGGCGCGGGGCAGGGGGATGGAGCGGGGGCGGGGCCAGTTTTTGGGCACTCGGTTTCTAAAAGGTTCGCAATCACTGGCTTAAAACTATTAAGAAGGGTAAGATAGGTCCCCTCTTCCAAGTCTTTGGATGCCCCTCTCCCAAATTATAGGCAGGATTCAAAGGCAAAAAAGAGAGATATTTCTGTACACTTTTCTTCATTTTTTTTAAAGCATCCTTTGTTGAGATTGTGTAGCGATTGGCTGTCATTTGATCCCAGGAGAAGGTACATGAGAAAAAAAAAAGTCTTTTGGCTTTCTAGTCCAAAGCAAAGTACTAACCTATTACTAATACTTTGGCAGCAATATATTCTCCAAGTTTTATTAAGCAGTCAGGAGAAATGGGATGAAAAAAATGAAAGTTGACAGGTGTAATGTTACAATCTTAAGAAAGTAAAAAATGAGTATATTGGAATTTGCATTTGGGGGGAAAATGACCATGAGTGAAGAGAATGAGAGCTTGAATGGGAAGATTTACCTATATTAGGCCAAAGGACATTTTTTTTCCCATGCCACCATTCTGCTGAACCCCTAAATCCCACAGCACTGTTCTTGTGCCTAAAGAATATCCACCCATGTTCTAGGGCTGTATTGCTATTATCCTTCTTATCTTCTCATCTTTCTCATCTTCCCATCTTTCTCATCTATTGCCTTTCTCATGCTACCACCATCTCCTATTGGTACATTATGATTTGTCCGTTCTTGCTTGTATCTTAATAATTTATGATTGTATCATATGATATATGACCTATGACGTATCATTTTGTTGTTTGCATGTACACTGAGAGCTTCTGCACCAGAGACAAATTCCTTGGGTGTCCAATCACACTTGGCCAATAAAGATCTATTCTGTTCTGTTCTGCTCTGCTCTGCTCTGCTCTGCTCTACTCTACTCTACTCTACTCTACTCTACTCTACTCTACTCTACTCTATTTGTTCCATTCCATTTTCTATTTCATTCCATTCCATTCCATTCTATTCTATTCTATTTGTTCCATTCCATTTTCTATTCCATTTCATTACATTCCATTCATTTCCACTCTACTCTACTCTACTCTACTCTACTCTACTCTACTCTACTCTACTCTACTCTATACTCTACTCATTCCATTCCATTCCATTTTCTATTCCATTTCATTATGTTCCATTCCACTCCATTCTACTCCATTTCATTCCATTCTATTTGTTCCATTCCGTTTTCTATTCCATTTCATTCCATTCCATTCCGTTCCATTTTCTATTCCATTCCATTCCATTCCTATTCTTAAAAACCGTTTCCAAAGCATGAAATATAGTATCCCGTGTGGGTACAATATCCATTTCAAATTTCACATTCAGTTTGTGATGTTCTGCGTACAAAATATTAAGACTTTAAAAAAAAAACAAAATAGATTTAGCGAGTGCCAACAAAGATGATCAGGGGACTAGAAAGCAAATTCTACAAAGGTCGATGGGGGGAAAAAAAGTATGCATATTTAGCTTCAGTAAAAGAAGACTGAAGGTGAAAAAAAAACATTGAAATATCTGAAAGGATGTTCCACCGATGGTCACAATCTGTTCCCTATTGCTACAGATTGCAGGACATGTAATAATGGATTTAAAATACAGGAAAGCCGATTCCAATTGCATCTTGGTGGATGGAATGGTGTATTCCTAACCGTCAGAGTAGTTTGGTAGTGGAACTAATGACAGAGAGAAGTTGTAGACTCCACTCCCTGGATAGACACATTTTGTGGGGGTTGCGTTAATTTGGATGCCTGCAATAGCAGGAGGTTGAATGACTTAAATATCCTCTTTCACACTATAATTGTACAGAATTATATAGGCCAATGGGGCCCAAACCAAACTTAATTGACATAAAAAAGATGAGACAGAAGCTTTTCAGATGTTCTCCTCAACCTAATGAACTGAATAATCCATGGATTTTTCAACCTACAAATAATTAACTAACCAACCATTTCTAATCAAATGCCATCTTGTGCTTTAAAAAGGAAGTGGAATGCTAGCTCTCTTGGGTAGTTCTCGGATACCCTGAAAATGCATTTTTTCGGTAGGGTAGCCAACCAGCTAATTGCTTTACAAAGTTTGGGGAAGGTGACTTGAACTTTTACTTTTTAGAATTAGCTCAACATTTTTTTCCCTAATCATAATTTGGAAAAAGAAAGAAAGAAAAGGAATCAGAAATTACTGATTTGTGGTCAATGTTCACTGACTGCTGACTATACTTTTTTGATCAACAACAGTCTGGTTTTACCTTGCTGATTTTACTAGGAAACGGCTTCATCTCATTAATGCTTTATGGATAACCCATTTCTGGCCATCGTGAATTGTGATCAGTGCAATTGTAACTCATTTTCTGCACGTTCAAGGCAACACAAGAAGAGGAGTTAACAGTCCCAACCTTCCCAACAGTTGTGTTGTAGACACAAAGGAGGAAGAAGGCCTTTGTATTTGCAACAGTGAACCAGGATGAAGTGACATATCAATAGCAATAGCACTTAGACTTATATACCATTTTATAGTGCTTTATAACCCTCTTGAAGTAGTTTACAGAGTGAGATATTGCCCCCAACAATCTGGGTCCTCATTTTATCAACCTCAGAAGGATGGAAGGCTGAGTCAACCTTAAACCAGTCAGGATCGAACTGCTGGCAATGGGCAGAGTCGGCCTGAAGTGCTGCATTCTAACCACTGCACCACCCGGCTCTTCCATGGTAAAGCCAGGCTGTCAATGCAAACAGTTTGGTATGTGGTGACCGGAGAGAAGTGCCCAGAATTTGGTGTCTCTCTTAGGCTCTTCTGTTGGAAGTCTCCAAAGTTTCTAACATCTTTCTACAAGATAGAAGATAGACGTAGAAAAGAAGCCGAATCAGGAAGAGGCTACTCACATGCAGATAGTGAAAGTAAGAAAGGGAATTCTTTGGACATTGTCAGACAGAAATCCTGATGAACTAGAGCAGGGGTGTCAAACTGCTGGCCCGCAGGCAGGATGCATCATGCCAAAACCACGCCCACCCCAGCTCTGGCAATGGGGGAAAAAGTTGTGATACGTCGTGACACGTCACGTGACGAGTTTGACACTCCTGAAGTAGAGGAAGAATGTGATAAAGATGCCCATTTCATGTGCCCAATCCTTTTCTGGATAAATGCAAGACCTCAAGAAGAGGTTTCAGAAACAATCTGAAAGGAAACAACCCAGAGCTATATTTGGCTTTTTCAGAAGGAGAAGACACATTACTTCATAAATCAGCTTCCAAGAGGTGCTCCATTTCCAGTGGGCTGCAAGCAAAACATCCATTTCAGGCTGACCTAGTACTAATAGTTTCAACCTCCTCCCTGGAAAGCTGAAGAGGTGAGGAAGACAAGCATGTTTTTCTTGGGACTGTATCTCCATCTATAATAATAATAATAATAATAATAATAATAATAATAATAATAATAATAATAATAATAATAATAATAATAATAATAATAATAATAATAATAATAATAATAATAATAATAATAATAATAATAATAATAATAATAATAATAAAGTTGGAAAGGACCTTGGAGGTCATCGAGTCCAACCCCCTGCTCAGACAGGAAACCCTACACTATTTCAGACAAATGGCTGTCCAGTCTCTTCTTAAAAACTTCCAGTGTTGGAGCATTCACCGCTTCTGGAGGCAGGTTGTTCCATTGGTTAATTGTTCCCACTGTCAGGAAATGTCTCCTTAGTTTTAGGTTGCTTCTCTCCTTGATTAGTTTCCATCCGTTGCTTCTTGTCCTGCCTTCAGGCGCTTTGGAAAATAACTTGACTCCCTCTTCTTTGTGGCAGCCCCTGAGATATTGGAACACTGCTATCATGTCCCCCCTCGTACTTCTCTTCATTAAACTAGACATACCCAATTCCAGCAGCCTTTCCTCATATGTTTTAGCCTCCAGTCCCCTAATCATCTTTGTTGCTCTTCTCTGCACTCTTTCTAGAGTCTCAGCATCTTTTTTACATCGTGGTGACCAAAACTGGATGCAGTATTCCAAGTGTGGCCTTACCAAGGCATTGTAGAGTGGTATTAACACTTCACGTGATCTTGATTCTATATGAAAGTCACATGACATTAAGGTGGGCGGCGAATGAATTTAATCGCTATCAGTCAAGATGTCCAACTTTTCTGTTTGAGGAAGTAGTTAATTTGCAGAGAGTTGAAGTTCAAATCTGTAGACTTACCAATGTCACTATGGCTGCATTGACGCATTTGTGTTATCAGATTGACTACACACCTGCACACTCTTTCAATATGTTGTGTGTATTGGATTGAAAAAGAAAAGAAAAGAAAGGAAGGAAGGGGTTAAACAAACAGCATTCCGTTCATCCAGTTGTTTTTTTCTTTCAATCCTCCATTACCCCTCCTCTAAAAACATTTATGGATTTCTTTTAATGTCACACTCAGTAAATATTTCATCAGCATATTAAAAATTTAATACCCCTGTATTAAAAAGGATGTTTTACCTTTTGAAAATCAGTTTACTAATCGGTATGACTTGTAGAACAGATTCTACCTTTGAATCATTCATATGCCTTTCTGAGTTTTATTTTATTTATTTATTTTTTAATTCTAAGGATTGCTTTTCCATTATTCTGTGTGCCTTTTCTCGTAAAATTTTGAATGACACATATGGAGAACGTGTGTGTTTACCTCATGGAAATTATTGACAGTGGGAAGCACACAAATCCATACTGAATCTTTCAAATGACTTGATCAAGAAAGTAAAACAAAGAAAAAAATATATTTAACCATGTCCATTCTTTTTTTCAGTCCAAACAGCTGATCGCACCTGGATCATCATTAGATTTTTCTTATTACAGCCAATATCTTTTAAAAATATATTTTGTTTATTTTTTCCAGAGAGTTTTAGACACATGTTTCTCCAAGAATGTTGATGCTTCTTATATACATATTTACCACTAAATGACTGTGAATAATTCAGAATAATAGAATAACTGAGTTGGAAGGGACCTTGGAGGTCTTCTAGTCTAACCCACTGCTCAGGCAGTAGACCCTATATCATTTCAGACAAATGGCTGTCCAGTCTCTTCTTAAAAACTTCCAGTGTTGGAACATTCACAACTTCTGGAGGCAGGTTGTTCCACTGATTAATTGTTCTAACTGTCAGGAAGTTTCTCCTTAGTTCTAGGTTGCTTCTCTCCTTGATTAGTTTCCATCCGTTGCTTCTTGTCCTGCCTTCAGGTGTTTTGGAGAACAGCTTGACCCCTTCTTTTTCTGACAACCCTTTAGATATTGGAACACTGCTAATTCCTTGTGTAAATGAAAGTATGCTTGTTATAGATAACCCTTGTATATTGCACAATAACTTGCTATTTCTCAGTGGCTCAGTTCTCTTCCTTTTCCACTACTAAGCATAGGTAACCTAGCAGAACGAAATAAAAAGATGCCGAGATACTGACTATATTGTATCTTTCTGCCAACAGGTGGGAGCGCTCATTTCAAATGATCTCCTGCAGTGAAATTGTAACTACAAGATACAATTGGAAGGATAGGTAGAAAATGCATCATGTGCCTTAAAAGATAACTCTAGATATAATATAGGATAATATCCTCCATTCTAACCATAGAATAATGATGCAATGGCTATCAAATTATTGAAGGAAAAATCTTCATCATGGTTAGGTCCAAGCCGGGAATAAACAACATGGCGACTGCTTTAGAAAGAAGGTTGCAGTTTATTGAAGAGAAGAGCCAGACAGAAAGATGGTTCTGGAAGAAAAGAGAGAGAGCACATGTAGGGAGTGGGTTTTTATACCCTCTGGAGCCTTTTGTTTGGAGTTGTTCCTGTGGAGTGAACTTTGACCTGAGTCTGAGTGTGCCTTTCTGGTATTCTGATGGTGATGGGTTAATCCTATTATGTCCCAAAGGTCAATCCTGCTTCCCTGGGGCTGTGGCTGATGACTCTTAGATTTCTGATGTGAGGGATTGTTGATTCTAGGGATCTTTCTTCCTAATCCCAGTTTCCTGACTCCAGTCTTTCTGACAAGATTAACACATCTGCAATTCTACAGACTTGGTTTCTGTTTGGGACAGAGAGACATGGGGGTGGAGGTGGTTTCTGCTTTTAAAATCCTTTAGGGCAGGGGTGTCAAACTCAATTTCACTGAGGGCTGCATCAGTATTGCAGTTGCCCTGGGGGGGCTGGGTGTGTGTGGCCAGAGTGGGTGTAGCCTACTGGGTGGGCATGGATGGAGTGGGTGTGGTCTACTGCGTGGGCATGGCCAGTTCTACATCATTCGCGTCAAGGGTGCCTATGGGGGCCTGGGCAGGAGTGGGACAGATCTGAGGGTCTCTGGCAGAAGGGAGTGGGACCAGAGCAAGCGCCAGGGCATGGTCCATTTCTTCATTCCTCACAAAGGATGACACCTCCCCAGCATGCACCCAGGGGATGGGGCCGACACGGCAGGGGCTGGTTCCTCGCTGTTTCCAGACGGCCTTGTGGAGCTAAGACTGAATGTGTTTCAGCATAGATGGCCACCACAAAATTGTACATTGGCTCCCGGCTGGCCTAGGCCAGGGCCAAGGCAGTGGGGGCCGTTCCCTCACTGTTTCCAGGATGGCTTCGCGGGCCACATGAAACCACTTTGTGGGCCGCATCCGGCCCCCGGGCCTTGTGTTTGACATGTCTGCTTTAGGGAAATATATTCTGCCTTTTAAATATTTCCAAAAATATTTCTTTCTCTTGGGGGGGGGGGGGGGCTGACTTCCCACAGATCAATAGGGAAAAGTTGAAGATTGCAGTCCTTATGTACATGCACGATAAAGGATGTGTCTGTTCTCATATATTTAGTAAAACTAAGGACATGGGGTGGGGAAATAGTTGGTTTATAATCCCACAAAATGTCAAAGTAGAATTAGTTTGCTCAGTCAGTGGCTTGGCTTAACTGAGGGAAGTGAATTTTGAAAAACAAAGAGTAGTTATGGCTGCTTTCCTTCTTGAGTTAGAATGGCTGCAGAATTTGGGTTTGACTAGTCTAGAGAAAAGAAGGACTGGGGGGGACATGATAGCACTATTCCAGTCTTTGAAAGGTTGTCACAAAGAGGGGGTTGACTTATTTACAAAAGCACCAGAGGGCAGGACAAGAAACAATGGATGGAAACTAATCAAGGAGAGAATCTCCATAGATGTCTTTCAGTTGCTTTTCATAGAAGTCCAGATTTGCATGTATTGTCATAACATCCTGTTATGCAAAGGCTTATTCAGATATTCCAGGGCACATTGGTCCCTGGAAGTAAGTGGAAGCACAGATAATTGGGTAGTGGTGGCTAAAACAAAAAAAAATGGATTATTGCCATTAAATGTGGTATGGATGGGTGGCTGTTCAAGATAGTATGTTTTTCACCTAGCACAGACTAGCATTGATGATGTTACCTAGTTAGGCCATGAAACGTCTACAAGAAAACCACCAACCTCAGAGAGACCAAGGACCCTTCATTTCACCCCTGAGCTATGAATATTCTCCTTTATTGACTTTTTTTTCACCCCTTAAAGAGTAGTCACTCAGTTTTTTTGTTCTGATTTTCTTTTAGTAAGGACACAGTGGCACAATTCACACTGAATGAGATCTTATGCATATTTTAGATCCATTGAGAATGCAACGGATCAGATAACGGAAACGGAATGCCCAGAAAATGAAGATTTTAAATCTATCAGACACAAATCCCGAGTAAGTTAAACACCGCTTTGCTTTTAATTCATCATTGGAAAGGGAAGCTTATCTCTTTTATATTACAAAGCAGTGGAAATTAGAGATACGACACATGAAAATATTCATCACTAGATGGAGCTTGGGGAATCTGTATAATCTCTTCCACATGAAGTTATTAAAAGATGTACAGTTTCAGGGTTTGTCCTCTTGTTTCTGCCTCGGATGAAACATACCATGGTTATTTTTCCACCACAAAATATCAATGATTATTTTTCTTGCCTCCCACATATTCAGCCATTGTAGGAAACATATTACATATATCAGCGGTGTCAAACTCAATTTCATTGAGGACCGCATCAGCATTGCGGTTGCCCTCAGGGGTGGGTATGGCCTACTGGGTGGGTGTGGCCTACTGGGTGGGTGTGGAGTGGATGTGGCCTAGTGGATGGGCATGGCCAGCTCTACATCGTTTGCGTCAGGGGTGCCTGTAGGGGCCTGGGCAGGAGTGGGACAGAACTGAGGGTCTCTGGCAGAAGGGGGTAAGTGCCAAGGCATGGTCCACTGGAGGAGCTTCACTGCCTGCTGAAACCCCTCCGCCGGAGCCCATCAAGCCGGATATGTGACGTAGGTGAGGGCCATTTGCTGGCCACTTCCAGGCAATGGTGCATTTCTTCATTCCTCACAAAAGGTGACACCTCTCCAGCATGCACCCAGGGGTGGGGCCAACACGGCAGGGACCGGTTCCTCGCTGTTTCCAGACGGCCTTGTGGATCTAAGACTGAATGCGTTTCAGCATAGATGGCCACCACAAAATTGTACATTGGCTCCCGGCCGGCCTGGGCCAGGGCCAAGGCAGCGGGGGCCGTTCCCTCACTGTTTCCAGGATGGCTTTGCGGGCCACATGAAACCACTTCGCGGGCTGTATCTGGCCACCGGGCCTTGTGTTTGACATGTCTGACATATATTGTAGTAAGCAGAGCCAACTGGAAACTACTCCAATCAGAATGAGTGAGAAATCTAGAAGGAAGTGTAGCAATAATAAGGTTGGGTTTTTTTTTTCCACTGGAGGGTCTAAATTTCCTTTCCTCAACGCTTATACTATTCAGAGAATCCCATGCCGGGCAAAATACAATAGAATAGAATCCATCAAGATATACTGATTATCTAATTCATACTGAGTGCACCTACCTTAAAAAAAAATACGATGATGATTTGAAAGTTCTCACAGCGGTTTATACACAGTTGATTGTTAGGATGAGATGTCCCTTAATGATATCCTGTTGTTCCATGGATTGTGTTTTGTCTGTTATACAATAGAAGGAAATGCAAATTTACATTGTATTTACTGTTACACAGAAAATACACAGTAGACAGCCTTGTGTAACTGATATATTCCTGGGATAACGAGGGAGGAGGAGGAGGAGGAGGAGGAGGAGGAGGAAAGGAAGGAAGGAAGGAAGGAAGGAAGGAAGGAAGGAAGGAAGGAAGGAAGGAAAATATTCTAAGCAAATAAAAGCAAAAAATATAGAGGAAAGCAAAAAGGCATGAAAGAATTTGGAGGAATAGGAGTAGGAGGTAGTAAAAGTATCATTTCTTCACTTCTACAATTTAGCACAATTGTACATGATTAAAATCCTTGTTGTGGCAAAGGTAAGCCTTAAATTATTCTGCTTTCTCTGTGTTAGCTCTCTGGTGTGATGTTAACTATCTGATATTAGGCTCTTAGATCTTTTTTTAAAAAAACCTATTCATTTCTCTGTCCATGAATGAATATATTCCTATGAATAAGATCTTAAAGTTGTACTTGTTAGAGGAATTGGTGAAATGGTTTGGTATTTCACCTTTCCTGTCCATCTCACTTCTTTTGTGTAGCTGCAGACTCTCCTTTTTTTTCCCCTAATATCTAAGCCGCCGAGCCTTGTTCACTTGTGTGGTTGCAATAGATTGTTAGCACTAACTGCTCCTTCTCAGCTTTGGCCATTTCAACAAGCATTTCAACTTTCCTATTGCTGTCAGGCTTCACTGTTGAGCTTACAGGAAATCACAGGTCTTCAGTGATGATTTGATATGATTAGAAGTAAGTAAGTCCTAATTCAACAACTGACTGTCTACTGCAGAGCAAAAACTTCAGAGAATTGCACATATTTGTCCTGTGTCAGCAACTTCAGCCTCACCTCTAATCTACTGCATCCTAAAACTCATTTACTAGTGGAGTAGATGGCTGAACCCTTTTGTCTTTCTCTATCTTTCTCTCTTTCTCTCTCTTTCTCTCCCTCTTTTTTCTCTCTCTCTGAAATTTTTTTCACCATTCCATCAAGGAGGAGGAGGAGGAGGAGGAGGAGGAGGAGGAGGAAGAAGAAGAAGAAGAAGAAGAAGAAGAAGAAGAAGAAGAAGAAGAAGAAGAAGAAGAAGAAGAAGAAGAAGAAGAAGAAGAAGAAGAAGAAGAAGAAGAAGAAGA
>NW_015389163.1:42420-48188 GCF_001527695.2 Protobothrops mucrosquamatus | reverse complement strand
TTTACTTGATTTCCTCTTTTCCCCATAGTGTTCTCTTTTACCAACCTTAAGTAAATGCAGTTCTTATTGTTTTCCATAAATGATAATTAAATATAAAAGTTTTCTAATATTTCTACAAATAATCATCACATCAATACAATATTCCTTTTCTATCTAGTCATTCTGGTTGTCTCATCATAGATCCTGTTTACAGTTCTTGTTTACATTTGTTTTTTCCCCACAATGCTCTAAACATTTTTACTGGTTAAGATCTTCTCAGAATTAATTACATTTCATATATATTTAAATCTGTCTTTCTCATGTAAATCAACCCAATACTTTTATCTTTCTTAAGGAATAAGAATGCAGATGTTTCATTACCTAATTAGGGAGGAGGAGGAGGAGGAGGAGGAGGAGGAGGAGGAGGAGGAGGAGACGACACAATTATACTGTGATATGTTTTGGAAGTGCTGACTAAGGCAGAGATACGTTTGTTCATTTGCACAGTTTAGTATTGTGTTGCTTAAATGCTCCCATATTTAGATGCATAGATATAGAAATAGGGGTATTTTAAAGGGGTTTTAAATTAAATTTTTAGTAGGAGCAGCCAAATCTGAATAGTTATTTTTAAATCTTTTTAAATTTTGTATTGTACTGTACTATTGTTTTAAACTGGCTGTAAGCCGCCCTGAGTCCTCCGGGAGAAGGGCGGGGTATAAATTTAATAAAATCAAAATCAAATCAAATCAAATAAAAAAAAAACCTTCACAGCGATAAGGAGCATATCAGGGAGAAGACATAGTCCTAAATTTCTTTGGGATATATCTGTTTCTTCTCTGAGGATAACAAGTTGTTAGCAGCGTTGACAGTAGGACTTTTTTTTCCTGTAAGTTTGCTTACAGGTATGGAACTCATCCAGTATCTTCGGAATCTAGAAGACTCTTCACTCTCATAAACGCTTTCGTTTATATTAACCTTGATGCAATTTTAGCCTTTGATTGTATTCAAATTATTGTTTTTTTTTTAAAAAAAATCCTATCTTACTTTCCAGATCTAAAGATTCTCTTAGGCTATATTTTGTTTTTTGTTTAAAAAAAACAACATGTAATTATTAGTTAAAACTATCATTAAGACGTCCTAGATTAAACTTAATCCATGCATAAAAACATGAAGCAAGGCAGAGGTCTTTGATACCATCTGTTTCTTCACTATTTTTTATCAGATGATTTTTTTAAAAAAAACCTCATTATAATTAGCAAGTAATTAGTGAAGGTTGTGACGGCACAAGTAGATATAGATTATGTAGGTCAATTTGTTAGAATGGCAAGACCGTATTGGGGAAATAGAATTGAAGTCATATATTTGAGCTGGACTATAAAGGAAATCCATCCTCGCTATACACTCATGAAAAATGCTGAAATTTGTGCTTTGGTGTGTTCTGTTTTAACAAGCATTTTAATAAGGTTGCTTTTTTTCCCCCACCTCAGAATGTTTCTTTGTTGTTGTTAGTTACGAAGTCATGTCCGACCCATCGCAACCCCATGGACAACGTTCCTCCAGGCCTTCCTGTCCTCTACCATCTTCTGGAGTCCATTTAAGCTCATGCCTACTGCTTCAGTGACTCCATCCAGCCCCCTCATTCTCTGTCGTCCCCTTCTTCTCTTGCCCTCCATCTTTCCCAGCATTAGGCTCTTCTCCAGTGAGTCCTTCCTTCTCATTAGGTGGCCAAAGGACTTGAGTTTCAACTTCAGGATCTGGCCTTCTAAAGATGTCCTCAATTCCCTTTTTAAGTCAACCACAGTAAACTTCATTTCATAACCACAACTGGAACCAGAATCCAAATATTGGGATTCAAATATTTCTAAATTTGAAGATAATGAACACAAATCAGGCATTGAACTTTGTCTGTTAAGTGAATCACCAAAGTTGTTAAATTAATAACACGGTTGCTTAAGAGAATCTGGCTTCCCCATTGACTTTGCTTGTCAAACAGTCGCAAAAGAGGATCACATGACCCTAGGACACTGCAACTGTCATAAATAGGAGTCAGTTGCCTAGTGTCCGAATTTAAATCACGCGACCATGGGGATGCGGCAACTGCCACAAGTGTGAAAAATAGAGCAAGGACAAAGAAGAACAGGAAACGGGCTCGGTAACCAGGGCCACAAAGCAAGAACAGGGAATTAACCCAGTGTTCAGTTCCGAGAAATGGAAACGAGCAAAGTAACTGTTCTAGAAAGTCACATGTTGATGGTTTTAACAAAAACAGGGAAATGGGATGGCTAATGGGTGGTTCCAGAACATCAGAGGTGGGCATGGTACTAAGGTCTAAAGTCTGCCTCAGCTGTCACACTTAATGACTGCTTGTGCATTTGGCCCTTATTGCAATAAGGCTGTTGAAATGTAAGTGCTGAATCTGTGGGTCAAATTTAAATAAACTGGAATACTGCATTCAGTTTTGGTCACCACGATGTAAAAAAGATGTTGAGACTCTAGAAAGAGTACAGAGAAGAGCAACAAAGATGATTAGGGGACTGGAGGCTAAAACATATAAGGAACAGTTGCTGGAATTGGGTATGTCTAGTTTAATGAAGAGAAGGACAAGGGGTGACATGATAGCAGTCTTCCAATATCTCAAGGGTTGCCCCAAAGAAGAGGGAGTCAAGCTATTCTCCAAAGCGCCTGAGGGCAGGAAAAGAAGCAACAGATGGAAACTGATCAAGGAGAGAAGCAACCTAGAACTAAGGAGAAACCTCCTGACAGTGAGAACAATTAACCAGTGGAACAACCTGCCTCCAGAAGCGGTGAATGCTCCAACACTGGACGTTTTTAAGAAGAGACTGGACAGCCATTTGTCCGAAACGGTATATGGTTACCTGCCTGAGAAGGGGGTAGGACTTGATGACCTCCAAGGTCCCTTCCAACTTTTTATTATTATTATTATTATTATTATTATTATTATTATTATTATTATTATTATTATTATTATTATTATTATTATTATTATTATTATTATTAACCTCTGGAGCCTAAAGTGAGACTTTGGTTGTGTTTTGTCTTTGGTTTCATTTAAACAAGTTTTGTTTGTAAGTGTGAAAAAACGGGTGTAGGTCACTTTTTTCCAGTTGCCATTGTAAGTTTGGAGGGTCACTAAATGAATTGTCAAAGACTTCCAGTACATTTCTCCCGTCCCCTGGCATTGGGTTCTTGAACTCATTCACTCCTCTGGAACTCATGACTGAATTCCCTCGATACTGTACCAAAAGCATCCTTTTTAAGTTTGCGTGGGATGGCATTTCCATTCGTCTGAAAACAATTTAGGAATACGTGTGTTCTCTGCAACTTGGAATAATTGGGGCAGAAAGACATTTAGTGCATCAAATCACTAAAAGCCCCCCCCTTCTTTAAAATATATATGCTATAGCTAATAAAAGTATTTGAAATGGCTATTTTTGAAAAGGTCCCGCTACACTCTTGTTAGCCAATGAATAGAAATAGAAATAGAAATAGAAATAGAAATGGAAATGGAAATGGAAATGGAAACGGAAACAGAAAGAATAGAATAGAATAGAATAGAATAGAATAGAATAGAATAGAATAGAATAGAATAGAATAGAATAGAATAGAATAGAATAGATACTGGAAAATAGAATAGAATAGAATAGAATAGAATAGAATAGAATAGAATAGAATAGAATAGAATATTGGAATATAGAATAGAATAGAATAGAATAGAATATTGGAATATAGAATAGAATAGAATAGAATAGAATATTGGAAAATAGAATAGAATAGAATAGAATAGAATAGAATAGAATAGAATAGATATTGGAATATAGTATAGCATAGCATGGCATGGCATGGCATGGCATGGCATGGCATGGCACGGAACGGAATAGATCTGGAAGGGACATTAGAGGTCTTCTAGTTCAGCCCCCCACTCAAGCAGGAGAACCCATACCATCTCAGATAAGTGACAGTCCAGCCTCTTCTTAAAAAACCTCCAATTCTTGAACAAGAGCCCATTTCAGCTACCTTGGCTATCTTTTTTTTTTTCATTCTGCTTCTATTTCTAACAGAATTATCATGTGTCGAGCTTAAATCCCACATATTATATGCCCTCCTAACTGACTGTTATTGAGCTTAACTGTTTAAAGAGAACACAGTTGGAGGGAAAATAAGGCTTGCAAATTTTCCACTTTAGCATCATTACATTTTTTTTTAATAACACAGATTAAAGTACGATCATCAAACAATAGCTATTTGACAGATTTTTTCCCCCTTCGTTTTGCATTTTAATACAAATATCGGTGGAATATGTTATATCTGATTACGTTTGAGATTTTTCCCTGGACATAGAAGAAGCTCTCAAAAGATTTGAGATGATGTTAATCCTTTGGGCTATGGTCAGCTTTGGGAACAAATGCAATCAAGCATTTTCTTAATGCCTTGTCAGAACTGAAGGATGCTTATAATTCAGTCTGGGGAAAAAAGATATAGCCTGATATGCGTTGACTGGGGATATTAGTATGGGTTCTTTGAAACCTAAATAAAAGACTAGATATATTTTTTTTAGGATCAGGGGAGGGGGGCTACTACAAAATATAAGCCTTTTCCAATAGTTTTGTTTGCTTCACATAGGCCAAAAATGAAAAGAAAGAGAGTTGTAAAATTAGGCTTTTTCTTTAAAAAGAAAATGATTTTTTAAGATCAGGTTTAACAATTAGAACAGCTTGCAAGATCATATTTCTTATGATCTATTCTGTTTGTTCTGTTCTTCATTCAACTATTCTATTCTATTCTATTCTATTCTGTTCTGTTCTGTTCTGTTCTGTTCTGTTCTATTCTTCATTCCATTATTCTATTCTATTCTATTCTATTCTATTCTATTCTATTCTATTCTATTCTATTCTATTCTATTCTATTCTATTCTATTCTTCATTCCATTATTCTATTCTATTCTATTCTATTCTATTCTATTCTATTCTATTCTATTCTATTCTATTCTATTCTTCATTCCATTATTCTATTCTATTCTATTCTATTCTGTTCTGTTCTGTTCTGTTCTGTTCTGTTCTGTTCTGTTCTATTCTATTCTATTCTATTCTATTCCTTTTGTCTTCCATCTTTCCCGACATCAGGGTCTTCTCTTATGAGTCATTTGGTGACCAACATATTTGAACTGCAGCTTCAATCTCTGTCCTTCCAAAGAACAGCCAGGGTTGATTTCCTTTAGGATTGACTGAATTGATCTGCTTGCAGTCCAAGAGTCTTCTCCAGCACCACAATTCAAAAGCACCAATTCTTCAGCCCTCAGCCTTCCTTAAGGTCCAACTCTCACAGCCTTACATTACTACTGGGGAAATCATAATTTTGACAATATGGACTTTGCCAGCAAGATGATGTCTCTGCTTTTTAATATGCTGCACAATGTATGTGAACTGTGTGAACTAAATTAGCAGAACTAATGTAAGAGTTTTACAGTTCAGAATTGGATGACAAGAATACAGAAAGCAAGTACAAAAACAACAAAATTCCCAATGCACAGAGTAGAGGATTATCAACCAACACAGACTAGGAAAATAAGTTTCTCTCCAGTCTTTCAATACTATGGAATTAAGTTATAGGTGCAAGCCAAATTAATGGGGATGCCATGGATCTGAATGCCTGCAATAAATGTTTTGAGTCTTAGTTCTTTCCATTCTTGGAGAAGCATGGTTCCTTCCAGAAAAAAACAATGTTCTTTTCACAAAGGTTCATCCCTGGATGATGAAGAAGAAGACTTTAGG
>NW_015389163.1:40864-42210 GCF_001527695.2 Protobothrops mucrosquamatus | reverse complement strand
GAGGAGGAGGAGGAGGAGGAGGAGGAGGAGGAGGAGGAGGAGAATTCTGCTCTCACAAATGGTACATTTTCTGTTTCTAGTGTTGAAACTGCACTCCCTTTGGATTGTTTAAATGTTAGATATTTGTAACAAAGCAAGATTGATTAATATAATATCAGCATTCATCTCCTATGAACAATATTGCTCCCAAATCACTATTTTGAAATAGCATCAACCTCTAACCTCAAAGGACAGAATTTATAAGGGTAAAACATTGTTTTGATTCTGGTCAAAACAATGGCCTTTGATGTTTTATTTCTCCATAAGTGGCCTAAATTGCAGTTTCACAAACAACGTGCTACTCAATCAAAGGGTACTTGTAATATTTTCCAAGTCTAACGTTCAAGGTCTCATCTAGCTGACAAGATAATGACAGGAGCCATTTTAAACTGTTAAAAAGAGCTTATTATTTTGACACTAGCTTCTTCTTATTCCAGCAAAGTGGAGAAAATATGTTCACCCAGAAAGATAATGCTAACTAGCAAATTCTAATTTTGGTTTCCAAACCTTCAACAGCAAGTTTTAATACTATCGATGATGGAAAGGAAATGTCAAATGAAGAAAAGTGAAATAGGAACACTATCAGGGGTGAAAAATAATAACAAGAAGGGAAGACTGACACCAACCACAAGCCAACGGAGAAAAGAAAACATAGTGAATTGTTGCTTAAGAGGTGGTTTGTGTTTTTTTTTTAAATGTAATTTGCTTAGCGTGAGTAGGATACATCCAGGAAGAGAGACACATGAAATGGAGACCATGTTTTTCATTCTGAAGTGGCACTGGCTAATTTGAAGACGATAAAGGAGAATATTCAGGGTTGACATGAGGGATCCTTGGTGCTCTTGAGCTTGGCTGCATGAGCACTGATGAAGTTACCTAGTTTGGGTAATGAAAGGTCTACAAGAAAACAGCCAAGCTCAGAGAGTACCAAGGACCCCTCAATTTGGAGAGAATGTCACACACCGAGCCCAAAGTAGAAATGTTCAAACTTCTAATCCAAATCGGGATCTCAACATTCTTAGGGGTATTCCACTGCAACCAAGAAATAATTGGCCGATAACAGTTGAGAATGTTGTCCACATTATCTTGTCTACATTTTGTGAGATGGACAGCTATAGAAGTATAATTAATAAATAAAGGGGAGCCAGTTTGGTCTGGTGGTTAAGGCTCTAAGCTAGAAATTGGGAGGCTGTGAGTTCTAGTCCCCACTTTAGCCATGAAAGCTGGCTGGGTGACTTTGGGCCAGTGACTCTCTCTCTCTCTCATTTCCTCTCCCTCTCTCCCTCTCCTTCTCCTTCTCCTTCTCC
>NW_015389163.1:0-40810 GCF_001527695.2 Protobothrops mucrosquamatus | reverse complement strand
AGCCCAATCTACCTCACAAGTTTGTTGTTTGGGGAAAATAGGAGGAGGAAGATGTGTTGGGTATGTTTTCCACCTTGAGTTATTTGTATAAGTAATAAAGGTGGGGTAAAAATAAATATAAACAAAAATGTGTATGGTGCTATAACCGATGTGTTTGATAGCTACCTGAAAAGCACGAAAGAACCTGGGCAATACAGATACACCCAAACAGATACACCTGTGAATCCTTTTAGCACTTCTTTTATCACTGGCTTCATGGAATAAAACTGCCTGGAGGGAGAGATTACGGTATTGTCCCGTATTTGCCAACTATCTCTAAACCGCCTTGTAGCAAAGAGAAACTATTGAGGCATGCCCCTTAATCTCCTGCAATCTCGTTTAACCAATTTCCTTCTTGCAAAGCCTTATCAGCCCAAGTTCAGGCTGAGTAAGGAAGCTGCCGTTTCTTCCATTATTGCCAATCTATTGCAGCCGTGTCGGAATTGCGCAGAATCCTGGCCTCCCTCGAATCAGAAGGAGGGCTTTTAAAATGCACCGGCCTGGATCCAACTCAGTCCTGAAGGGCGGAGGGGAAGGGGAGAAAATGCCCAAGGACAAAACATCTCCTTTAAGTGAGAAAGCACCTTTTTTCCCCCCCTTTTTCCTCTGAATAAATTGGTGCCTGCTGAGTTCTGAAACTGAACCCGTGGATCCTGTGATGTGAAGTGGCACATGTTGGAACAGAGTTATAATGACTGATAATGCTTTGCAGCACTCACGGCCTCACAGCCACCCCGCTAAATGCTAGCAACAACAAGTCCATCCTAAATCAATGCAGAAGCGTCTAAGACACCTGGAAATCTGAGGCTTCCAGCTACCCGCTGCTCTTCGTCGGTCAGACCTTGGCTGACTGTACTCTAATAGCTCTTCATCAGCTTCTCTCGGCTATCCCAGGAGTGCTTTGGAAGTGGCCACTGGAGGTGTCACGCAGCGAAGTGAAACCAAGGGCCCGGTAATCAGATGGCACATTTTCATCCATTTAGTACTTCATTTAGAATACGACACGATGCGACAGGAAATTTCTTTGGGGTCATGTCTGATGCAGAAATGATTGTGGACTGTGTGTCTCTCTTCTCCCAAGAGAACACGTGTGCTGCACTAACAGAGGAAGTCATTACAACCATTCTCGGTGACTGGAGTAGCTTCCATCTTCGTCGAGAGCCAATAGGTTTGTTTATGATTAGCCTGGGAAGAAATAAAATGGGCAACTTGGCATCTCCTGAAGAAGGTCGCCTGGTAGAGAAAAGCCAGGGCGTTTTGGTATTAGGCAGCAGCAGATGGACCACTTTGTGTATTTGTTTGCACTTGGATATTTTGAGATAATGGTCTGTGTGTGGTGGTGGTGGGGGAGGAATGGCTCGGCAGTTAAATAAGCTGAGCTTGTCAGCTGGAAAGCTGACAGCCAGTGGTGGGATTCAAATGTGTGAACAACCGGTTCTCTGTGTGGATGCCACTTCTTGAAGTCCATTCTGGGCCTGGGCAACAAAAAATTAGCTACTGGTTCTGCCGAACTGGGGTGAACTGGTTGAATCCCACCACTGTTGACAGCTCAGGTTTGATACCTGTGTATTATAGATTGAGATATAGATATAGAACTCACTGAATGCATAGGGGTGAGATAACCTTTAAAGGGGTTCTCCTGCCATCCCTTTGCAGACATATTCATTTCAATGTTACCACAACCTCAGTGGCTGAATATTAATGCAAGTTGGGTGATTAGAAATAGAATGTTCCTTTCCTGAAACATCTGCTGGAAGTGCGGTAACTATGGAAAAGACTACCTTGGCTCTTCCTACAAATAAGACCCAGTGGATTTGGGTGGATAGGAGAAGAGATAATCAGCTCTCTCAACCAGTCAAGATCATGCAAGAGGAAAAAAAGGTGACATTCGTTGAACTAGCACAAAATGTTGATCTGGAACTGTTCTTTGTAGATAGTATGGTTTTGCTACTGTGAACATCTGTGCAAAGAATGAGAACTTGAAAGCAAACAAAGGTGATTAGGGGACTGGAGGCTAAAGCATATAAGGAACGGTTGCTGGAATTGGGTATGTCTAATTTAATGAAGAGAAGGACAAGGGGGGACATGATAGCAGCGTTCCAATATCTCAGGGGCTGCCCCAAAGAAGAGGGAGTCAAGCTATTCTCCAAAGCGCCTGGAGGCAGGACAAGAAGCAACAGATGGAAACTAATCAAGGAGAGAAGCAACCTAGAACTAAGGAGAAACTTCCTGACAGTAAGAACAATTAACCAGTGGAACAACCTGCCTCCAGAAGTGGTGAATGCTCCAACACTGGAAGTTTTTAAGAAGAAACTGGACAGCCATTTGTCTGAAAGGGTATAGGGTTTCCTGCCTGAGCAGGGAGTTGGACTAGATGACCTCCAAGGTCCCTTCCAACTTTATTATTATTATTATTATTATTTATTTATTTAATTAATTAATTAATTAATTAATTATTAAATTTATATACCGCCCTATCTCCCATCGGGACTCAGGGCGGTGAACAGGCGATACTAAAAAACACAATAATAAATAAATAGTTTCTGTTCTAAAATCAAATTAAATAACGGGCCTGTTCTAAAAACACCCCATATTATTTGCAAGGAAGCGAGGAACCTAAGCATTCCTGGTGGAAGATATTGTAAATGTAGAATTGCAGTCAGAATATCTCTATATACATATATATATTTCCACATCCATAATTCTAATTAAAATCCCAAGGGCATTTTCAATCATTTGACGTTAGGTTTCCAACCTCAAAAACTTTGTTTGCTTTCCAGGATTGTTCCCTTATGATTCTAATGTTTCAGAACTAATGATCATTGGAGCCAATATCCTCTCATAACAACAATCTTGTGTTGACATACTTGGCCCATTTCCTAGGACTATTAATATGCGGAATCCCATAAGTCTTATCCGTAATATCCTTAGCAATTCAAGAAGCGTCGTTCATACACTGAAGGGAATGAAGAAACAAAGCCTGGCGAATGTAAAATTTAAAGGAATATTGTTATGATCCTAAATTTTCGGGAACAAAAATCTACCAGGGCTGCAGAAAACATTAAGAGGGGAAATGGTGTAAATAAAATGCTCGGTAGAGCATTTAATACTTCTGAAAGGCTTTAGTACTTCTGAAATATACTTTAGTACATTTAGTACTTCTGCCAAGTCATGTCTGAATGGATATGCATGGACAACCAATTCACTTTATTAGAAAACACTTTAATCCACTCCGGGTAATCATCGATTTAAAACTATTCATTTAGTGATCATTCAAATTTGCAAGAGCACTGAAAATAGTGACTTACAACCTTTTCTTGCATTTACGACCATCACAGAGACCCCATGGTCACGTGATCAAGATTTGGGTGCTCGGCAACAGTTGCGATCTCCCAGAGGTGTTTGATCCCCATTTGTCATCTTCACAACTGGCTTATGTCAAGCAAAGCCAACAGGAGAAAACTGGATTTGTTGAACAATCGTATGATTCCCTTAACAGTGAGTCTCTTAACAACCACAGAAACAAAAAGGTCACTTAACAAGAATACTGCAGCCAATTTTGGTCACCATATCACAAAAAAGATGTTGAGAGTTTGGAGAAAAATCAGAGAAGAGCAACTAAGATGATCCAAGGCCTGGAGACTAAAATATATGAAGAACGGCTGCAGGACTTGGGTTTGGCTAGTCTAAAGAAAAGAAGAAATAGGGGAGACTTGATAGCAGTGTTCCAGTATTTGAGGGGCTACCACAAGGCAGAGGGGGTCACGTTATTCTCCAGAGGGAAGGACAAGAAACAATGGTTGGAAATTGATGAAAGAGAAGCAACATGGAATTAAGGAGAAACTTCCTAACAGTGAGGACAATTAACAGTGGAACAGCTTGCCTTCAGAAATCATGGGCACTCCATCATTGGAGATTTTTAAGAAGAGACTGGACAGTCACTTGTCTGAGATGGTATAGATTCTCCTGCTCAAGCAGAGGGCCGGTAAGGCCACACTTGGAATACTGCATCCAGTTTTGGTCACCACGATGTAAAAAAGATGTTGAGACTCTAGAAAGAGTACAGAGAAGAGAAACAAAGATGATTAGGGGACTGGAGGCTAAAACATATAAGGAACGGTTGCTGGAATTGGGTATCTCTAGTTTAACAAAGAGAAGGACGATGGGGGACATGATAGCAGTGTTCCAATATCTCAGGGGCTGCCATAAAGAAGAGGGAGTCAAGCTATTCTCCAAAGCGCCTGAAGGCAGGACAAGAAGCAATGGGTGGAAACTAACCAAAGAGAGAAGCAACCTAGAACTAAGGAGAAACTTCCTGACAGTTAGAACAATTAACCAGTGGAACAACTTGCCTCTAGAGTGCTGAATGCTCCAACACTGGAAGTTTTTAAGAAGAAACTGGACAGCCATTTGTCCGAAATGGTATAGGGTTTCCTGCCTGAGCAGGGGGTTGGACTAGATGACCTCCAAGGTCCCTTCCAACTTTATCATCATCGTCGTCATTATTATTATTATTATTATTATTATTATTATTATTATTATTATTATTATTATTATTATTATTATTATTATTATTATTATTATTATTATTATTATTATTACCTTCAAGGTCCCTTCCAGCTCTATTCCAACTTAGCCTAGTAAGCCAATATATTCCAATTAACCACTCAGATTGAATGCCACTTCCCATGAATTTGAATTGGGACCAAATGGAGCCTTCCATTTAGTATCTTCCCACTTCCTAGGATTCAGATGGCTGGCTAGTTCTGTCTCTGTCTCATTGTGAGTGGTAGAATCCCGGTGGTGTGTGAAAACTTTCCCATAGGTTGTGCACTGCTAAAACTCTGCAACCACCCATTTTCCTATCCCTTGAGATTCAACCACAGTTTGTTTTTTGCAGGGTTTCATGGAGATGGGAAAGTTTTCGTGAATTCTGAATTCAAGTTTCAACATTTTACCTAAAAAAAAAACAACAACACTGCACCATTGTGAGACAGTAAGTCTCCCATTGCCCCATTTATCTTGAACTACAGTAAATAAGATTTATACCAGGGGTTCCCAACCGGGGATGCTCGCAGCCCCTGGGGTATGAGACAATATTCCAGGGGGTGTGAAAACTTGGCTTTAGAATTTGTAAATTTTTTTCTTATTTTTTTATGTTCATGTCATTCAAAAGTTGTTTAAATAAGTTTGTTGTTCAAATTGAGTGTATATTCACTTTCATCCTCTTCAAACCAGGTAATAAGATAAGATAAGATAAGATAAGATAAGATAAGATAAGATAAGATAAGATAAGATAAGATAAGATAAGATAAGATAAGATAAGATAAGATAAGATAAGATAAGATAAGATAAGATAACATAACATAACATAAGATAACATAAGATAACATAAGATAACATAAGATAACATAAGATAAGATAACCTTTATTGTCATTTTTTTTACTGTGGGCACAATGGCACACATAAAAAAAATAAAATTTAGTTGCCCGCTCTCAAAGTGAAACACACAGATGACACACACCTAAACATACTATATACAACATATGTATAGACCCACACCCCTACATATACATAACAAATAAATATTAAATACTGTCCATCTTGAATATATAACGGAAGGAGGAAGTTTGAGAGTTCACAAGTTTAATGCTGTATGGACAGAAACTATGGCTGAATCTGGATGTTCTGCTATGGATACCACGAAGCCCCCTCCTTCCAGAAAGTAACAAGGAAAACAGGTTGTGAAGAGGATGTGTAGTGTCCCAGATAATCTTGCGGACCCTGCTCAAGCAACTCTTATGTGCTATGTCCTGGATGGGAGGGAGGGAACTGCCAATGATCTTTTTGGCCATCCTCACCACTCTCTGCACCGCCTTCCTGTCTGAAGCAGGGATGCTTCCAAACCAGACTGTGATGCTGTATGACAGGATGCTCTCAATCGTCCCCCTGTAGAAAGTGGTCAGGACAGGGGAAGGAAGATGTGCTTTTCTCATGCAACGCAGAAAATGGTTGGGAAACCATTGGCTGGAAGATGTTCACGACAAGGAATGTATCATCTCAAACGGGGTAATGAAAGACACCAGATTTTGGACCTGAGAATGACCGCTGCTTTGCAACACAAACTATTTTTTTTAAAAAAAAAAAAAAACAGCAACAATCTCTAAGCAAAGCAGGGAAAGCCGAATATTTTCGACAGCTACATAAGGAAAGTAGAATTTCTTGTCATTTGAAACAGCCCATTGCAATAAGTTCATTGACTACACACAAGGCAGACAGAAGGGTAGGAATAGCAATGTGAAGCAATGTGGTATTGTGGAAATTAAACAAAAGAAAAAGAAGAAGAAGAAGAAGAAGAAGAAGAAGAAGAAGAAGAAGAAGAAGAAGAAGAAGAAGAAGAAGAAGAAGAAGAAGAAGAAGAAGAAGAAGAAGAAGAAGAAGAAGAAGAAGAAGAAGAAGAAGAAGAAGAAGAAGAAGAAGAAGAAGAAGAAGAAGAAGAAGAAGAAGAAGAAGAAGAAGAAGAAGAAGAAGAAATTGCAGCCAGTTTGAAGGAACATATTTTTAGAGGGTGGAAATTGTACGCAGCCTAAATATGAAGTGTTTTCATTCTCAGAGAGAACAGAGTCGCTTACACACTTTTCCTTAAAAGCCAATGCCACAGCACCATTATTCTTATTAACTTTTGGAGAACAAACTATGCAGGTGAGAAAAAAATAGACAAAAATAAAAGGAATCATTCCTTTAACATCTGAATTACATTTTAAAAGCATATGTCCCAAATCAACCTTTTTTTCACTGCTAATAAAAACATTTCCTTTCCCATTTTAACAATCGTGTCTGCCAACTTTATTCTACCTGGAATGGGAGAAGATAAAACAGCTTATTCCAAACCGTTCCAGAAAACTTATAATTTGAGAAACCTAAGGTAGATCTGAAAATACAATATAAACAGATTTGTTTTGATTTAATGTTCTTCTTGGCAGAAGGGAAATATTATTTAATACCTTTTTGCTATCTTTTCTATAATGCCCTTCATCCTCTGAAGAACCAGATGTCTGCGTCCTTATTCATATTCAAGATGGCAGCTAAAATACCACTTTTCCAGAAAGAACCAAAGAAGTTACTATTATTATTATGGCCAAGTAATAGGTGTGCTATCTGGGAAGCATTTTATAGATACTTTTTGTGACAATAACTTACTTTTTGGAAAATATATTGATAACTGGTTTACTGTTTTGGTCATTGATATCATCCCACTATAGTTCCCTTTCTTATTTTACCAACGCTAAAAAATGCCCAACACTGAAGTGCAAATTACAAAATTACAAATTTTATAAGTAAATAAAAGAGGTGCTACTATTGGTGCTTCTGCTGTGGCTGCTTTTGGTAAGTCACATTATCGTCTCCAGATGGAAAACTCCAATACAGTTCCTCTCCAGGTCAAGACACGTTTTCAGGGTTGGAACAGGTATAATGAAGAGGAGAAAGTAACTTTCCTTGGGTAAACAGGGAAAGGGTCCACTGTTGAAAAGATGCTGAGATGCAAGGTGTTTAGGAGGAAGAAGAAGAAGAAGAAGAAGAAGAAGAAGAAGAAGAAGAAGAAGAAGAAGAAGAAGAAGAAGAAGAAGAAGAAGAAGAAGAAGAAGAAGAAGAAGAAGAAGAAGAAGAAGAAGAAGAAGAAGAAGAAGAAGAAGAAGAAGAGGAGGAGGAGGAGGAGGAGGAGGAGGAGGAAGCAGAAGAAGAAGGAGGAGGAGAAGGAGAAGAAGGAGGAGAAGGAGAAGGATGAGAAGGATACTTGTTTCAAGAACCAGGAACACAACTGGACAGCCATTTGTCCGAAATGGTATAAGGAAGAAAGAAAAAATACAGTCACATACAATGATCTGAATAGTTAGATCATGCAACACTCTTTTGTTACGTAGATGATGAAAGGATAATATGAGGATGTGCATGCATAATATGAGTGTGTAAAGAGTATGTAGAGAGACAGCTAGAGTCTTATTGGTTTGGGGTTTTAGCAATAAGAGGGGTGAGTGGAACACTATATACATAGGCCCTGGTTAGTGATTAAATTAACCTTCTTTATAGAAACCTTGGCTCTTAATCTTCTTCATATCAACCTTGGCCCCTTTCCTTGTCACCATCTGATTGTGAATATTTTGCTGCTATTTTGGCTTGCAAAACGCCTGCTTCTTTCCAGACTTCCTGGTAGACAGAAGGGCTGCAGAAAACATGGTTGCTAAGGCAACCAGACAAAGCTCCTTCCTCCATCCCCTACCAGTGTTAGACAGTGTTAGACATGCCCATCCAAGCACGATGGGACCCAGCAAAACGAAGTGAACCAGCTATGAAATGAAAGAGAGAAGTGTGGATGGGCGTAATTCTCCAGCGCAGCTCTCCTTTAAATTACTGATTAGTTTCACGCACCACAAACCCTGTATCTCACCGTTCAAGATCTTGATTAATATTCACACAGTTCGGACCCAACTCTGCCTGTTTTAGAGGTTTCTCTTCATATACCTTCATGTGATGAAATGACAGCTCCCAATGGACATAGTCGGAATTTTAGGAAACGGTGGACATTCTATCCATGTCCAAAAGGATTTTAGGAAATGATGGACTTTCCATCTAGGTCCAAAGCAAGATAAAAAGGGTGAACCCTGAAAACAATTAGATGAGGGGTTATAAGAGCTGTGGTGGCACAATGGTTAGAATGCAGTACTGCAGGCTAATTCTGCTCATATTGCCAGGAGTTTGATTCCTTTGATCCTGACCGGCTCAAGGTTGATTTAGCCTCCCATCCTTCGGAGAATGGTAAAAATGAGAACCCAGGTCAGGGATGTCAAACTGGCAGCCCATGGGCCAGATGCATGATGCATAGGCCATGCCCACCCCAGCTCCGCAAAGGCAAAAAACGTCACGATACATCACGTGACACAGTTGAGTTTGATTATTATTTGATTACTTTGAAAAATTAGCTAGCGCCCAAACTGTGGAAGGCATTGGAGAGAGGTGTAAGTATGGAAAAGTATTTTAGCATAAGCCTAGAGGGAAAAACTGGCACCTGATCTTCAAAACCTGACCGGTGGAGGTTTTGAGGAGCTAAGGTTTTGTCTGGTAAAGACATCTTTGAATAAGATGGTTGTGGTTTCCTATAACTGAGTAATTCTGAAAATAGTCCGAATCATTCTGCTCAATATCAGGCAGGTTTTTCACGGGAAGCAAAAGGGTGGAAGCAGAAAGAAAATGCAAAGTGTACACTAGGCCTTCAGCGAAGTCTCAGCTGGTAAAACCGCCTCCTACCAAATATCTCCCTTCGACCAGTCCGCTCCCACAGTCAGCCAGTCAATGCCAGCTGGCGACCCCCAGGGGGAGAGCCTTCTCTGTGGCAGCTCCTGCCCTCTGGAATGACCTACCCCCCGACCTACGTACAACTACGGACCTGCGCCTCTTCCGCCGAGCCTTGAAAACCCATCTATTCCATGCGGCCGGCCTGGNGTAGTTTTGATTGGGCTTTGCTAGGGGTTTTATATGGGGTATTTTAGAGCAGGCTTTTTATTCAATATTTATTGTGATTTTATTATTGCCTGTTCACCGCCCTGAGTCCCGTAAGGGAGATAGGGCGGTATATAAATTTAAACAATAAATAAATAAATAAAACGATGGATGTGGGCCAACAAAGGATTAAGTCAATGGGAAATGTTCATGAGGTATCAGGTAATAGAGAGCTGTGGTGGCCGTAGAACGCAGTATTGCAAGCCAGCTCTGCCGACTGTCATCATTTCGATCCTGACTGGCTCAAGGTTGAGTTAGCCTTCCATCCTTCCTAGGTCACTAAAATGAGGATTCAGGTTGTTGGGGAAAATATGCTGACTCTGTATACCACTTAGAGAGGGCTGTAAAGCACTGTGAAGCGGTATATAAGCCTAAGTGCTATTGCTATAAAATATATATCTACACCTTAGAATGGAAGTGAAAAAGGGAAAGAGCCATTAATATATCATGTTTGGAAAGATAGAAAGTGGACCAATGTGATCAATAAAATGAGGGTTGACCAAGTTAAATGCTACACATAGATTACAGAATACAGAGTTGGAAGGGACCTTGGAGGTCTTCTAATCCAACACCATGCTCAAGCAGGAGACCCGATACCATTTCAGACAAGTGGCTGGCTGTCCAGTCTCTTCTTAAAAGCCTCCAGTGATGTAGTACTTACAACTTCTGAAGGCAAGGTATTCCACTAGTTGATTGTTCTCACCATTAGGAAATTTTTTCCTTAATTCTAGGTTGCTTCTTTCCTTGTTTAGTTTCCATCCATTGTTTCTTGTCTTGCTTTCTGGTGCTTTGGGAAATAGGTTGACCCCCATCTTCTCTGTGGCAACCCCTCAAATATTGGAACACTGCTATCATGTCCCCCAAAATCCTTTTCTCTGGACTAGCCATACCCATTTCCTGTATCTGTTCTTCATATGTTTTAGTCCCCAGGCCCTTAATCATCTTAATTGCTTAATCATCTTAGTGTTCTTCTAAGGTTAGAAAAATTAGAAAGGGAGATGAGATATTAGCCAACAACATAATCTTAAAAAGGAATAACTTTTATGTGGGTGAGAATTTGCCAAGAGTAGAGTAGAGCAGAGCAGAGCGGAGCAGAGTGGAGCGGAGCGGAGCGGAGCGGAGCAGAGCAGAGCAGAGCAGAGCAGAGTAGAGTAGAGTAGAGTAGGGTAGGGTAGGGTAGAGTAGAGTAGGGTAGAGTAGTACAGAACAGAACAGAAGGAATAGAACAGAACAGAACAGTTCAGTTTTCCTGGAAGTTCAACTGAGGAAATCATCTATATTACAATTAGAAATGGAAGTTCTGCATCAGGAATGGAGTAGAGTAGGAATAGAGTAGCGTAGCGTAGAGTAGCGTAGAGTAGCGTAGAGAAGAGAAGAACAGAATAGAACAGAACAGAACAGAACAGAACAGAACAAATAGAAAAGAACAGTTCAGTTCCCTGGAAATTCAACTGAGGAAATATTTCATGTTAGAACAAAACAGAACAGAACAAATAGAAGAGAACAGTTCTATTCCTGGAAATTCAACTGAGGAAATATATTTCATGTTAGAACAGAACAGAACAGAACAGAACAAATAGAAGAGAACAGTTCAGTTCCCTGGAAATTCAACTGAGGAAACATTTCTTTGCATCAGGAATGGAATAGTTCCTCTGATGTTATTGCTTTGGCAGCAATTCAATAAGAGGAAAAATGAAGGTGGGGGGTGATACTCCATTGATAGTCTACATCCAGAATTTCCTTGTTTCCCTAGTATTTTCCTTAAAAATTGGGGGGGGGGAAAGCACACTCAATCTAACCAAAAGAAAAAATTCAGAATGAAACAATAGATAGTGTGGCAGAGAAATGAAGAAAAATGAGCAGGAAGGCACAACCCAATCATCCACTTTGACTACTATAAGATCGCAGCAGTCTCTCTGCTAGGTTTTCCCTCAAACCCCACCCCACCCCCCAAAAAAAGAGGCCTAATCTTTTTAAATTAGATCCAGCCCAGCCAACTGTCTCATAATTTCATTCTTTAATACCATGGGTTTATAAATCTGCGTTCCTGATCTTCAAAGCTCCTCAGCCATCCATCCTTTTGGAACAATCAGTCTGGAGTTGATCAGTCCCCAAGTTTTCAAACTTCTTTTTAATTAGTAAATCATGTATGGAAGTTCTTTTTAATTAGCACAATTATGAAACATCTGTTTCCTTATCTTCTGGTCAGTACAGAAATCACAGAGTGAATTAATATGCCATCACAGTAACTTAGTAACTAGATTATGGTGTCAGGTCTTTTTGGAGGTTTAAAAGGCCCAGGTGTCTTCTGCTTTCAATCTCCTCATACTTAAAACCAGGGGTCTTCAAACTTGGCCTTTTTATGACTTGTAGACTTCAACTCCCATAATTCCTCAGCTGGTGTGCCTGGCTGAGGAATTCTGGGAGTTGAAGTCCATAAGTCATAAAAGGGCCAAGTTTGAAGACCCCTGTCTTAAATCTAACAAACAAAATGGAGGCTGGCTGAGGAATTCTGGGAGTTGAAGTCCACAAGTCATAAAAGGGCCAAGTTTGAAGACCCCTGTCCTAACTGAAATGAATACTGCAATCTTCTCCATGCTTGCTATGAAATAATTAAATATCTGTAAGGTTTGGTTCAACCATTCTTTTTAACCAAACAATCTGATGATAGACATGTGTAATGACTTGAATATGATAAACTACTAAGTCTATCATTAGAAAAGCAGAATAGATCACACAGCCTATACTTTATTGCTACTGAAGAGTACTCTTGTTTAGCTAATTAGCTATTTTTTTAAAAAAATCACACAGCAATGCTTAAAGGAGGAGGGAGTTACATTTTATCCTCTCAGTACCTGGGGCAGAGTTAAGAGAGAGATCAGCCTAGAATCTTTACATAGCCACAAGCAGACTAAATCCAGCCTCCCTTGAGCTCTATTGATCCTTATCTAAACAAGAAGATTAATGTCCAAGTAATAGCACCTGCTTTGAATTAAATAAGGATCAATGAACTCAAAGGGGGTTGAACTTAGTCTTCTTGTGGCTACGTAGGGATTCTGGGCTGATCCCTCTTTTAACTTTGCCCCCATTCTGTCACAATTTATCCTACAGTACCACCACCACCACCCCTGCTTTTTAAAGTACTTCTGGGATTAGGAAAATAATCACTTTACTTAGTGAGAATCCATGTCTCTTTTTACTCTGAGCCCTGGTGGTGCAAGTGGTTAGAATGCAGTATTGCAGGTTAACTCTGCCAACTGCCAGAAGTTTGGTCCTGATCTGCTCAAGGTTGACTCAGCCTTCTGAGGTCAGTAAAACGAGAACCCAGATTTTGGGGGGCAATAGGCTGACTTTGTAAACCACTCAGAAAGTGTTGTAAAGCACTAGAGGGTGGAACATAAATCTAAGTGCTATTGCTATTAACTCAGCTCAACCTTCCATTTATGGATAGGAAGCCACAACGAGGTATCAAAATAAATATCATGACATCATCCAGCCACACAATTCTACCTCTGGTCCTGGATGCAACTACATAGGTTTGCACTGTGACTGTGACTTAATCACAGTGCCTCTACTATCTCTATTTACTGCCTACCTTTGGCAATATGTCAGTAGGATCCTTGTGTCTGGGCTTAAAATGGTAAATATGAACTCAGAATTCAGGAGCAAAATAAATAGAAGGAGCTATTTCTGCCTATCAGCTATCATTAAAACAATGCAGTATTCATGAGACATCACACATTAGCATTCAGGGGGGAAAGCTTGAATGACATATGATTGCATGAAACCTGACCTTCCTATGGCCCAAATTATATACTTTACCAAGAGATGGAGAAAGTAACGATGTTTTAAAGCTGCATTTAACATCCCTAGAAAGAGACCGGCATGTAGTTGTAGAAATTGAGGAAACGAGAAACATTCATGGGAAGGGAAGGGAAGGGAAGGGAAGGGAAGGGAAGGGAAAGGAAAGGAAAGGAAAGGAAAGGAAAGGAAAGGAAAGGAAAGGGAGATAAAAGGAGAAAGGGAACGGAAGATAAAAGGAGAAAGGAATGGAATGGAATGGAATGGAAGGGAAGGGAAGGGAAAGGAAAGGAAAGGAAAGGACAGGAAAGGAAAGGAAAGGAAAGGAAAGGAAAGGAAAGGAAAGGAAAGGAAAGGAAAGGAAGGGGAGATAAAAGGAGAAAGGGAACGGAAGATAAAAGGAGAAAGGAATGGAATGGAATGGAATGGAATGGAAGGAATGGAAAGGAAAGGAAAGGAAAGGAAAGGAAAGGAAAGGAAAGGAAGGGGAAAAAATGAATCTGTTCTTTTAAATAAGGCCTCATCAACAAGAAACTGGATGACCTACGCGGTGACCATGACTTTCTACTGTAATCTGCTCAAATACCTAATTTGCTACATTTGCATATGATCCAGTCTCTCGTCCTGGGTCTTAACTCAACTCCTCCTCTTCATGTGCTATTTTGGGAACATTCACAAGCAAATCCTTTCATCGCCCATCCTGAAACAGCAACAGGAAGCAAGAGAATATGCTAGATGCTAAGGTGTTTATTTACAAAGGCAGTTCTCTTATGGAGATATTCCTTCATTTTAGCCCAGAACAAGTTTGAGGGAATAAGGGAAACTATCACCGCTCCTTAAAAGGCAAAATGATCAAAAGAATAAGGGGGGGAAAAACCCAACAACAACATAATTTTAACGTACCATTAAAATCATGTCCCAGCTTCCCATTCAGCTTTGGCAGCTGCTGGGCTATTGAATCCAGGGCCCCCAATTAACTTACACATGATATATAGGTAGTCCTCAACTTACAACAGTTCATTTAGTGACCATTCAAAGTTACAAAGTGACCTACGACCGTTTTTCACACTTACGACCGTTGCAGCATCCTCGGGGTCACCTGATCAAAATTCAGACGCTTGGCAACTGACTCATGTTTATGACAGTTGCAGTGTGTCCCGGGGTCATGTGATCTCCTTTTGTGACCTCCTGCTGACAAGCAAAGTCAACGGGGAAGCCAGAGTCACGTAACAACCGTGTTAATAACTTAACCACTGCAGTGATTAATTGCAAGAAAGGTTGTAAAATAAGCAAAATTCACTTGTGGCTGTAAGTCAAGGACTACCTGTACTGAATTCATATCCCTCTCCTTACTGAATGAACACGTTGGCTGAAATAGAAGTTGGGTCCTTTTTGCTCACAAATCAGGCGATCAAAAGGTCAACACAAGTTGCTAAATTCAGCCACGTTGGGGTTTACCGTGAGGGGTTATTGCATTTAAAGCATGGATTTGGGTACTGCTCAGTATCCATCTAGTAACTACATGGATTATAGTAGCCCGAGTTGGCGGAACATACAGTGGGGTCTTCCTGCTAAACAGTGAGAAGGTGTGGTGGAATCTCCAGCTAGACTGAAGGGAGGGAGGTGTTAAGAGAGGGTGGAGTTTGGAGTCCTTGCAATCAAACTTCTGTTTGAGACTCTTCACAAGTGGTTCTGTTTGTTTGGGCCTGACATACTGTATGTCAGTCAAGGTTCCATTGTTCATGGCACTTGAAGCAGTGATGGCTATTAGAGAGGCTGTAAAAGAATAGGGACTCCCGAAGAAAGGTGATAGGGTAGAGAAATTTGCATTATCATTAAAACATGTGTGCCAGGAACCTAACTAAATGCTGCATGCTGAAGCCTCTTCCGTAGAGCCATTGTCCACTTAAAAGAAGTCCCACAAATGTGCACTTTCACTGCAGTGGGGCATCTCAAGAAATATAGCTTCTAACATATTTTACTTCCTTCCAGGGTACCATGCATTTATTACTGCAACCGGAACTGCCACAAACAAAGACAACGGTCAGATAAAAGAAACCTGATTCTGGGGCAGAGACGTAATTTGAGAAAGCATCTGAGATGTGATCCTTCCCCAGTTCTATTATGTTGAGGGGTGGGGGGGATTGGGGAAATGTATTCAGATTTGCAAGATATTGCTACGATAGATAGATAGATAGATAGATAGATAGATAGATAGATAGATAGATAGATAGATAGATAGATAGATAGATAGATAGATAGATAGATAGATAGATAGATAGATAGATAGATAGATGGTAGAGAGATGATAGGAATATAATAAGTAGATGATAGGTAGATGATAGATTAGATAGATAGATAGATAGATAGATAGATAGATAGATAGATAGATAGATAGATAGATAGATAGATAGTAAAAAGAAAGAGAAAGAAAGAAAGAAAGAAAGAAAGAAAGAAAGAAAGAAAGAAAGAAAGAAAGAAAGAAAGAAAGAAAGAGAAATCTGCTATTGATAGATTCTGAAGGAAGACCCTCTCTGGGGCTTTAAATATTTCTAAATGGCATTTTAGTGATTATCACTTGGAAAGTATTTCCAGGCATACAGATTAAAATCAATAAAGAAAGCAGATTCAAAATTAGAAATATGGCTTCAGAAGAAGAACATTTTTTAAACATCGATGAAATGTCACCAGCAATTAACATCAACTGTTAGTTTTAACAAAGCAATGGTGACCTTAACTCTAATTGCAGGGGTTGGGGGAGGAAGGGAGGGTGGGTGGGTGGGTGGAAGACCCATATATATTCCATTTGCCAACTGACTATTAAAAGAACAAATGAACGTAATGCTTATGTTGATCTTATGTTGATCTTATTTTTCTTCAGAAGAAAACTTGTCTTAGGGAAGCCGAGATAGCAACAGGAGTTCAAATAATGACTTAGAACAGAGAGCATTAGCTCATAATGATAATTGCTTTTCTTATGCTCCGGTCCTATGGAATATAACAAAACAGAATGACGTAGGAATTATGGCAAGCAAGAAAAGTGCATGATGGTACCTACTTAGTCCAAGACAATTCTTCATGAAATAAAAGAGTTACCGTGTTTTGCATTTTGAGATGTGTAGAAATCCCTCTGAGTCATCTGATAGTTGGGTCAAATTCATCCCTAATGAGTTATAAATTCTTCCATTTTTTTATTTTTTTTAATAAGAGTGAAATCTGCTTCACAGTGACTTAACTCCATAAAACTAGAAGATTGGATTCCAAGTTAGCGTTGGGCGCAAAGAATCAGGACCATTCATAAGGTTGCAGCATAGTAGTGTGGTAGGAATGCAACCCCCACTCCTTTTTACTATGCCCCCCCCCCAAAATCACAAGAATAAAGCTCAAGAAAAGAAATACACAAACATTTATAACTCATGAATCCCCTGGCTGTTGCGAAAAGCAGAAACATTGAATCAACCCTATTGATTCACAAAGAGAGGTTAATTTAGGCAACAGACAGACTAAAGATAAAGGGTTAAAATTAATTACATTTGCTTGACAGGATTAAAACCCAAGGAAGCCAGTATTTTAGACCCATTGCTACCCTTTGCGAAACAAGCTAAACAAATCTAACACAAAGCAAGTCTCCAAATTACAAAATGCTGTAAAATTGTATAAAAATCCCTGTACTAATCAAATCAGTTTGTCAGCTGTCCCAGAAATACATGCTGTTGTTGGTTTTGCTCATCATTAAATCTTCTTTCCTAAGCAGCCAGCCTCTCTTTTTCCCCCAGCATCTTAGCCTCCGTTTTATTTCCAGTGTTTTACTCCCAATTTGGAATTGGACCTGATTTTTCTTTCGACAGAAGATTTATTGAAGCCTCTGGACTGCAAGACAATCAAACCGGTCAGTCCTAGAGGAGATCAACCCTGATTGCTCTTTAGAAGGCCAGATCCTGAAGTTGAAACTCAAGTACTTTGGCCACCTAATGAGAAGGAAGGACTCACTGGAGAAGGGCCCAATGCTGGGAAAGATTGAGGGCAATAGAAGAAGGGGACGACAGAGAATGAGGTGGCTGGATGGAGTCACTGAAGCAGTAGGCGTGAGCTTAAATGGACTCCAGAAGATGGCAGAGGACAGGAAGGCCTGGAGGAACGTTGTCCATGGGGTCGCGATGGGTCGGACATGACTTTGAAACTAACAACAAATACACAAGAATCTGTGAACTAAAGTTCAACAGTCGATTGGCACTAGATAAGGTTCAATGGAATTCACAGAGGACTGAACGTGGATCTTTTGTGGCAATTCCAGAGTTCTAAACTGATGACATGCTTAACACCACCCTCGCTCTCTCTGCTCTTCTCCTACTGATTAGTAAGGATATTGTTGAAGATGCCTTTCATTTTCCTGTGATCTTTCAGGCTTTGAAGATGAACATTTGGGGATCTGAAAAATGATCTCTGAGTCTCTTCCCTTTCTTACGAAGCACTTAAGCTTTTTACTGCATTACTAGCTGCTGTTTTTCCTCTTCCTTCTCCTTCTTATTGGATAAATCCTCACAAACCTAAATCTATTACACTTTAATCAGCATTTTAATGTCACTTTCAAAGTGTCACAGTAGCGTTTTTCAGTAGGACAATTTACAAGACACACACTGTTTTATTACCGATAGCTGAAAAACAAAACAAAAAAACAAGCTTACAAAAATTGTCCCGGTAAAGACTCATAAAGGCCTATATCAAGTAAAGCTTTCAATCCAATCTTTGTCTGCAAACACTGGGAACCTAGCAGTGTTTCTCCATCTCCTGATTATCTCCCTCCCCCTCTGGCACTCAATTCCTTCCGTATCTTTTAACAAATCTTAATTTTCAGTCTCCAGTCATCTTTCTTACTGCTCTTTACAACTGCCCCTTTAACACGGTTTGACAGAACTGTACAGTGCAATTATACACATGTTAGATAGAGTGAAAGTGAACACCAGTCAATCTCTAGTCCCTTTGAAGTTGCCGTACTTGGTGGCAAAAGGAAGCCTAGTGGTTAGCTAGGCTCTTAGTTTCACTTTTTCAACCCATTCCCTAATATTCAGAAAACATGACAAGGTCATGTCGCATCTCAGCTACCTTGTCATGGAGGAAGAAACAGAGCAAATCTGTCAACAGTGTTAGCTTAAGGCCATTGAGGACACCTCAACTCTATCACTCAAAAGCACTCTGTGTAATTCAGAAACCAGTTTGTGATTTTAGTGGTTCTATCTCATTATAATAGTAAATGACATTAGCACCACCCCTTTTGACATTCCAGAAGTCCCTCAAGATCTAGGTATGACACTAGGTCTGGTCTCTTTGCTTGGGGCTCACATATTTTGCTTTCAATAATATTTATCTTGGGAAACGGGAAGCCATATCCATTTGAAAAAGAAAGAAAGAAAGAAAGAAAGAAAGAGAGAGAGAGGGAGGGAGGGAGGGAGGGAGGAAGGAAGGAAGGAAGGAAGGAAGGAAGGAAGGAGGGAGAGAGGGAGAGAGGAAGGAAGGAAGGGAAGCAAATAAGGAAGGAAGAAAAGAAAGATAGAAAGAAAGAGAGAGAGAAAGAAAGAAAAAGAAAGAAAGAAAGAAAGAAAGGAGGGAGGGAGAGAGGGAGGGAGGAAGAAAGAAAGGAAGGAAGGAAGGAAGGAAGGAAATAAGGAAGGAAGAAAAGAAAGATAGATAGATAGAAAGAAAGAAAGAAAGAAAGAAAGGAGAGAGGGAGGGAGGCAGGGAGAGAGGGAGGAAGGAAGGAAGGAAGGAAGGAAGAAAGAAAGAAAGAAAGAGGGAGGGANAAGAAAGAAAGAAAGAAAGAAAGAAAGAAAGAAAGAAAGAAAGAAAGAAAGAAAGAAAGAAAGAAAGAAAGAAAGAAAGAGAAATAATTCCTACTCTGGTACTCCAAAGCATAGCTACTAATACTTCATAAAAGGCTGAACTTTGATTTAGATGATTTGTCTAAAGATGACTTCATAATACTAAATATGACCGCAGTGAATGTCTGAACAATTATCTGCTAACTTCAAAAGAACAAGGTCCAAACAATTTGCTGTTTCAATACAGACCTGGAGATGTTTTAGAAATAATTAGGGAAAAAAAATAATGCTGTTAAGCATTGCATTTCATGAGTGGATTCATAAAAGCAAGAAAAAATATCCTGCTTGACTGAATAGTAGAAAAATGTTGAGCCTGTGTTCATATGAAATTGTAGCCTTTTCACCCAAGTTATTTTTTTTAATTAAATTTTTTTTATTAAATTTTACAATATAAATCCCCCCTTCCCCTTCCCACCCTACCACCCCCCTCCCTCCCCCCTCACTTCCCAGTGCCAATCACAGGATTAACAATAACATAATCATACTCTAATTAACATTAATCAACTATTAAAATAACATATCTATAACCTCCTTTAAGTCTCTTTTAAACAGTACAATTATTAAAAACAATAATAATAACAACACTTAATAATTAAAAATAATACTAAATAAAATATTCTAACCTTTATACAACAATAATACTCTAAAATTTACTCAAAAACCAAATAATATTTTTAGTCCCATATTTACACTCAATATAATCTATCCATCTTCTCCAAACCAAAATATATCTTTCTTGCGAGTGATCCAGCCTTAATTCATAGAAGGACCTATAACTATCCTGCTATAATCATGCCTTGACCTAATTTTCTATTTGAGGATAAACAAGCACATATTTATGATGTCTGTTTTATTTTGATTTTAACCCTATTTATTTGTAGATACAGGCTGTTTTTGTTTCGTGTTGCTCCTTTTGGAGAATTGAGGTGCAAAACCACATTGTTCGTGTTTACAAAGAACTACGTATTTAATCATATTTATATGTTCAATTTTGTAACCCAAAAAAATGGAGAATATCCTTTGTCCAACAAGACAAATTTTGATCTTTTTTTGTTTATTTTGATCCATTTTGTCTGCCCAGTCTTCATTCCAAGGTTAATTTAACTTCTATTTATTCACATAAGATCTGAAGCACACACAGTGCCAACAGTGTTAATTATGCTAGAAAGCCCACATTTCCAGTTTGTGTCCAATTTTATGCTGTAGTCAGGAAATAAATCAGTTAAGCTATTTTTTAACACACACACACACACACATAATCAAGCTGCATGGTACATTGCTGACAATTTTTGCCTTGAGATGGTCAAGTGATGGTTTTGTCTGTCCTCAGGTGTGAAACCCAACGGATGACCACCTGAGCTAATATGTTTCAGCTGCCAATTTAGAGAAATTAGGTGTATGCCAATCTGTACTATGAAAAGCTTCCAGGTACTAAAAATTGCTATTCATTAAAAAAGGGAGGGAGGAAGGGAAGGGAAGGAAGGAAGGAAGGAAGGAAGGAAGGAAGGAAGGAAGGAAGGAAGGAAGGAAGGAAGGAAGGAAGGAAGGAAGGAATTCCCTTCTGAAATTGCAGCGGTCACAACATAAGTTACTTCAAATTGTCAAGTCACGAATGCCCGGATGCAAATGAAATGCATTCTGAATGACACCATAAAGAATATAAGTAGAAATTCATCTGCATTTTGTTTCTTACAATGATCAGTCTTCTGCCTATTGGGGCAATTGCAACAAGGGACATACTTCTGCCTCACTCTTGTTCAACTGCAAACTGGAGATAACATTGAACCATGAAGAGCCCGTCCTCCATTAATGTATAGAACCCCATTTTAAAGCCTTTCGCGCAAAGTGACCCTCACCACATATAGTAATTGGTTCCACAGGATAATGAGATTATTAGGTGAAGGAATGCTTCCTTAGGAGTCATAGCCTCAAAACCACAGGTATCACTTTGGCCTTTATTTTCTACATCTTCTCCATATCCTCTCATTCTCCTTCCCCTTCCTCCTTCAGGCCCTGGTTCTTCTCCAGCTTCTCATAGTCCTTCTTCAGGTTGTTGTTGTCACTTGACACCACCACATGTATCACCACTGCTCCTTGTCTACTACCACAATGTCTGGTGATTAGCCAATACCTACTGTCTGTCTGGATCTGGAAATACCACAGGATCTTAGCCTTTATTTTTCCATGATATTCTGGGATATCTCAAGTCAGAACTTGGGAGGGTCTAGTCAGAATCAGAATCAGAATAGAGCTGGAAGGGACCTTGGAGGTCTTCTAGTCCAGCCCTCTGCTCAAGCAGGAGAACCTATACAATTTCAGATAAATGACTGTCCAGTCTCTTCTTAAAAACCTCGATTGATGAGGCACCCACAATGTCTGAAGGCAAGCTGTTACACTGGTTGATTGTCCTCACTGTTAAGAAGTTTCTCCTTAATTCCAGGTTGCTTCTCTCTTTGATCAGTTTCTAACCATTGTTTCTGGTCCTGCTCTCTGGTGCTTTGGAGAATAGGTTGACCCCCTCCTCCTTGTGGCAGCCTCTCAAATACTGGAATACTGCTATCATGTCCCCCCCAGTCCTTCTTTTCTCTAGACTGGCCATTCCCAAATCCTGCAGCCATTCTTCATGCATTGTGCAGATGTTCCTATATACAATGCCAGGCACTTGGTTATGCCACTCAGTGTGTACTGTTCCTACCTGCATCTAATACCCCAATGCTATATGTTGGACTGTCTCTAAGGCCTCTGTGCATTGTCTGCATCTTTGGTCTTGCCTAATGTAGTAGATTTTAGCTTCTATGGAGCTGGTGCTGTGTGGATCTGGTGCTAAGGATGTATGTAGCACTATATGTGGTAGAATCAGATGCCAAGACAGGTATTTCCCCCTTCTGCTTAAGTAGATTTCGTAAACACCACAAATCATCTAAAGCAAGTATCAGATCAATGGATAACCCCACAATATCGAACTGGTAAAATTTCAATAAGAAAGATATGGATTCACATTTGCAGTTTCTCCATTATTTTTCACCGGCTAATTCTAGACCAGCTCTGTCTAAGCCCAGCCTGATTTGCTATCAAGGATGCTATAGCTGCACCCTGTACTACAGGCTCTGCACTTAAGAGTGTTAGGCTTAGGTTTATTAAAGCACAGAGCATGACCTGAAGCTTCATCACAGATGCATGCCTAGTTCTGACATTTTCCCTACTTATCTCAGACATGAGATTTCATTTCTGATTCATGTTAGCGTTACGCCGTCCACATGTTAAAAAGTATTTGCCATTCGGCTCGTTAGAATTTAAATAGAAAAAAGAACTTAGAAAAGAACATTGGAATGTAGAAAAGAACATAGGAAGTTAAAAGCCTTTGATTTCCCCCATACACACACCCTCCTTTAGCAACCTCTGTCCCCTGAATATTATTTTTAAAAAAAGATGTTGATACTTTGGACAGAGTGCAGAGAAGAGTAACAAAGATGATTAGGGGTCTGGAGACTAACACTTACGAAGAATGGTTGCAGGAAATGGGTATGGCAAGTCTAGAGAAAAGAAGGACTAGGGGTGACATGATAGCAATGTTCCAATATTTGAGGGGCTGCCAGAAATAAGAGGAGGTCAACCTATTTTTCAAAGCACCAGATAGCAAGACAAAAAACAATGGTCAGAAACTAACCAAGGAGGAAAGCAGTCTAGAACTAAGGAGAAATTTCCTAACAGTAAGAACAACTAACCAATCAAATAGCTTGCCTTCAGAAGTTGTGGGTGATCCATCACTGGAGGCTTTCAAGAAGAGACTAGATGGCCACGTCTAAAATGGTACAGGGTCTCCTGCTTGAGAAGGAGGTTGGACTAGAATACCTCCAAGGTCCCTTCCAACTCTATTATTCTGTATTCTGAATAAACATACAAACCAAATACTTGGACTTCCTTCCTGGACTTTACAATTCCTCAGTATCCAATACATACTTAAACTTAGACCTCAGGATCAAAGCCCAGGACAGGAACATCTCAATCTGCATATCTAAAGATCAAAGTCAATATATATGTCTGTGTGTGTGTGCGTGCGTGCGTGTGTTGTTGTTGTTAGTTGCGAAGTCATGTCCAACCCATCGCAACCCCATGGACAACGTTCCTCCAGGCCTTCCTGTCCTCTACCATCTTCTGGAGTCCATTTAAGCTCACGCCTACTGCTTCAGTGACTCCATCCAGCCACCTCATTCTCTGTCGTCCCCTTCTTCTCTTGCCCTCAATCTTTCCCAGCATTAGGCTCTTCTTCAGTGAGTCCTTCCTTCTCATTAGGTAGCCAAAGTATTTGAATTTCAACTTCAGGATCTGGCCTTCTAAAGAGCAGTCGGGGTTGATCTCCTCTAGGACTGACCAGTTTGATCGCCTTGCAGTCCAGGGGACTCGCAGGAGTCTTCTCCAGCACCATAGTTCAAAGGCCTCCATTCTTTGGCGCTCAGCCTTTCTTATGGTCCAACTTTCACAGCCATACATTGCAACTGGGAAAACCATGGCCTTGACTATACACACTTTTGTTGGCAGAGTGATGTCTCTGCTTTTTAGTATGCTGTCTAGATTTGCCGTATATGTATATGTATATGTGTATATGTGTGTGTGTGTGTATGTGTGTGTGTATGTATACATATATGTATATTTATTTATTTATTTATTTAATTTTTATCAGTATATACCTCTACTGGCATTTGTATTTATTGTGTATTATATGTTTATTCATAGCCTGGCTCAGAAAATTGGACCAAGTAAACGCTTCTAACAGGCTCAAACCTATGTAACATTTCTACAATAGCTAGGAGAGAAGACCAGTGTGTTTTTTCAATTGGGGAGATCACAGAAACGTTCCCACAACAGAAGATAAAAACAGACGTGGTAGTTTACTCAAGAGGACTGCTTCTACTTAAACTCCAGTGTTCTCATAATTGTGTAGGTTACATTCTCTTCTCCCAGGGGTTAGTTTGCACCAAATGAAAGACGTAAACTATTCCTTCTACTCCCAACCAAAATTATTTGCAAGCAAACCACATATCCACTCACACTAAACATTAATCTTTGTGCTTTGGGGCTTCTAAACCCTCTCTCTCTCTCTTTTTCACTGCGTTTATGTATTTCTGCAACCCATTGAAGCCAATCTGCAGTTGTCAAGATTCATAACGTTCTTAGTTGTTATAGAAAGCGGCACGGAAAATAGGAACAATTTGCTATCTTGACCTCTGATCTTTACAAAGAATGGAACACAGAGAGCATGCTTCGCCTAGGAATGGTAATAGTTTTACTAGCCGGTGGAAACAATTTATTTTACGAAGACCTTGGTAAAACGCCCCATATGGTTAGTACATCTTCACGCTATATTGTTCCCCAATCTTGTTGACCCCAAAACCAGTGAACCGTCCAGCACTATTATCGACTCTTTCTCTTAAATCCATTTTTAACTAAAGCAACAAGACACATTAAAAATAACTCGGCACATCAAAAAAGACAACCGCTGAGATGAAATCAAAAGGATTAAATTGCCCATAGTTAAACTGAATAATTAGATGTGTACTTTATAATCACACTTCAGAGGTAAGAATAATTTGGCTGTTTTATTAATACTAAGGAAAAAACGCTCTAAGGAAATTACTAAACCTCTAAGTGACCTCATTTGCATTTTTTTAAAACAAAAGCAGAGTCTCTGGATAACCTCTGATAGCTTTTACAATGTATATGTATGGTCCTTATCAATAACAGCAAGGTTTAACTTTTAAGGCTTCAAGGTAAAGTTTCGTTTGATCCATGCTTGACTCTTACTGATTATATGAACACTTACACGCAGTTCACATAACAATATGATGGAAATGCTTCACCACTGCTTTGCTTTGGGACTGTTTTTATCCTTCTCAGTCTGGCCTGCAGTCTTGAGATTTTTCTGACGGTGTCCCAAATGCATATTAACATTTGGCAATAGCCAAATGTCACTAAATGGTCTCACTCACTTCTGAAGCTCCTTAACATATTTATTTATTTTTTTCACTACCATAAGAATAAACTTTCATGGAATGCAAATTGTTGGTTTAATTCTAGTAGGGCTGTTAGGGGGAAAAAATCTCTAGTAATTGGGATGACCACTAGATAGCAATAGTACATAGACCAGCGGTTCTCAACCTATGGGTCGCGACCTCATTTGGGGTCGATCGACAATTTCACGGGGGTTGCCAAGCAAGGCTGTCCGCCATTTTTTCCCCCTTTTCCGGCGGGTGCCTTACCTCCCTTGAGCTGGGCCAGCTGGTGGTCGGCCTGCTCTGTCTCTGCCGCTTGCCAGCTACGCTCGGCCGGCGCAGGGGGCGGAACCATGCATGCGTGGCGCTCCCGGGCAGGGAAAGTCCTCGACTTACGACCGGTTTACTCCTCGACTTACGACCGGTTTAGTCCTCGACTTACGACCGGTTTAGTCCTCGACTTACGACCGGTTGGGGTCGCGACATTAAAAAGGTTGAGAACCACTGACATAGACGTATATACCACTTCACAGTGTTTTACAGCCCTCACTGTTGACCCCAACAATCTGGGTCCTCATTTTACCGACTGAAGGAAGGCTGAGTCCACCTTGAGCTGGTCAGGATTTGCAGGCAGCCAGCCAGCTGTCAGCAGAAGTAGCCTGCAGCACTGCATTCTAACCACTGTGTCACCATGGAAGAAGGAAGGAAGGAAGGAAGGAAGGAAGGAAGGAAGGAAGGAAGGAAGGAAGGAAGGAAGGAAGGAAGGAAGGAAGGAAGAAATAAAATTCTTCAAAGGCAGATGGCTTTGTTTACTGCACAGAAGAACCCCCAAAATAAATTGATTTCATTGTTACTTGGCTTCTCCAAAGAATTCTGCAAAAGTATTCCCTTTGCTATGGGAAATTCTCAGTACTTTATTAAATGTAGCTTCCGGGGTACTTTGAGGGAGTTATGGCAATGAAAAATTGATTCAGTTTTGAGACATCGCCATCTCAAGACACTCTATGAAATTCCTCCACGGTGTTTTACTAAATTAGCATTACAATCTCTTCTTAATGCCAGCGTGATTAAGACATGTACGAACAACAAAAAAAAGGAGATTGCCTCTGGTCATGCTCAAAATTAAATGCGTGCCACCTCGCGTTTTTCCTTCCGCAGATCTTTTCATTTTGTCCCACATTCTGGCTTTGTGTTTTGTTTTGTTTTTTCAGCTCCAATGATTCATTGCTTCCTTTCACACAGCTTCCAACTCAAATCTAGACCAATATTTGATTTGTTTTGAGAAAGCAAAAACTGCAGCAGAGGCAAGAGGCAGTCCTGAGAATAACCAGATGGTGTTCTCTCTGGATGACCTTTCACTCCAGACAATTATTCAGTTAATTTTTCCTCCACAAGATTTAATGCTCTGCCACCCATGTTATTAGATAGAATATGTCATATAATGGCCCAAATGTTTTATATTCATGACTATTGGGGAAGGGGAGAGGAAATTGATAGAATTATGCATTTGTTACTGATCTTAGCCATTCTGGTGCATCAACTGCATTTTGCTTCTTTACCCAACAGTCTTAATAGGCTAGAGAATCAGATTATTCTCTTCTCTTATTATTAGCCGATTTAGAAAACTTGGTTCATTGGTTTGGGGATTTCAGTTTCTCTTCATTTCCTTTTGATTTATGGCCTTTGATTGTAAATTCTTACCTGTCTCCGTTGACATAAGCCTTCTTTCTATGGTAATAAGAACAATTGCTATACCTCGTTTGTGTTCATCTTTTTCTCAGCGCATCCCACCCCCCTGATGGCTGTGGGGAAAATTGATCCCCACAAGCACCAGTGATCCCAGAGGAAAAATTGGATACAGATTTCACTTAGTAGACACCAAAATAAAATATTATTACCTGCAACTGTTGTAACTGCACGATGGATTTTGCAGTAGGAGCATAGCTGGATGGACCGACTGATCTGACCTTGACTGAAGTAACAAAATCACAAAGATGTATGCTAAATCAATAGCAATCACCCTCAGAAGGCAATAGAAAATTGGAATTGTTTCCAAGAAAACCACAAGAATGGATCCATTTAATCCAGGGATAGGCAGCCTTGGCTCTTTTATGACTCGTGGACTTCAACTCCCAGAATTCCTGACCCAGCCATGCTGAGGGGAAAGGGAGAGATTTCCAAGCTGAGCCAGGGCTGGCTGAGGAATTCTGGGAGTTGAAGTCCATGAGTCATAAAAGAGCCAAGGTTGCCTACCCCTGATTTAATCAAAAAGAGGTTGAGCTTGACTTGAGGAAATCTTTGCTGTTTTTAGACAGGGTGGCAAGTAATCTGAGATTGGATATCCTGTAATTAGGATGATGGAGTATATGGAGAAGTTGTATATCATTGGGATGATAAAGTTAAAATTTACATAGAGTTTCCAGATCATTTTGTTGTGCCATATTGAGAATATGGAATAAATATAAAGACAGGTTTTGCCTGAAAACACCTTATTGGATCTCAGCTCAAGAAGCATATTGTAGACGAGAAAGGGTTGATGAAGATAGAACACAGAACATAGAATAATATGGAGTTGGAAGGGACTTTGGAGGTCTTCTAGTCCAATCCCCTGCTTGAGCAGGAGACCCTATACCATTTCAGAAAAATGGCTGTCCAGTTTCTTCTTAAAAGCCTTCAGTGATGGAACATCCACAACTTCTGAAGGCAAGCTATTCCATTGGTGAATATCTCTCACCATTAGGAAATTTATCCTTAGTTCTAGGTTGCTTCTCTCCTTGGTTAGTTTCCATCCATTGTTTCGCATCTTGCCTTTTGTTGCTTTTGAAAACATTTTGATCCCCTCGTCTTTGTAGGAGCCACACAAATATTGGAACAGTGCTATTATATCTTCCCTAGTCTTTCCTTTCATTAACCTAGACATACCCAATTGCTGGAATTGTTCATTATATGTTTTAGCCTCTAGATCCCTAATGATGCTTGTTGCTCTTCTCTGCACTCTTTCCAGAACTTTTTTTTTTTTTTGCATCGTGGTGACCAGAACTGGACACAGTTTTCCAAGTGTGATCTTCTTACTAAGGTTGAGGTATCAAGATAATTGGAGAATTATCAAGGGGAAACTGAAAAGTAAATCAAGAGAACAATTAATGGCGGAAGGATGCAATTGTCAATGGCTCTCACAGTTATTTGAAAGATTTAAAATGGATACAGGGAGTCTTCAACAATTAAGCCCAAAATTTCCATTGCTAATCAAGACAGTCGTTAAGTGAGTTTTGGCCCATTCTAGAAGTTTTCTTGTCATAGTTGTTAAGTGAATCTGGAGTTGTTAAATTAGTAACACAGTTGTTAAGTGAATTGGGCTTCCCTTTGATGTGTCAGAGAGTTGCAAAAGAGAATTGGGTGATCCTGGAACACTGCAACCGTCATAAATACATGTGGTTGCCAATTGTCCGAATTTTGATCGCAGAATGCTGCAATAGTCATTAAATGTGAAAAGTGTGCATAAGTCATTTTTTTCAGTGTCGTTATAACTTCAAATAATCACTAAATGGATGGTTGTAAATCAAGGACCACCTCTATCTGCATTTTTTGTTCATTCCACTTAATAATAAAGGTCGGAAAAGATATAGGTTCATTTTGGATTTTTTTTTATTCTGGAGGAGGCCCGCCATGCGTAAACCTCAATTTTTACACACACACACACACACAAACAAAAGTTTCAATATTGCCAAAAGTCACTGTCCTGCTTTGTGCACGATGCATCTGACCTTTAAGCTTATCTATTTCTAAAATGCAGCTTGCCTATCAAACCAACTCATAATCACTTTCTCATTTCGGATACTGAAAGAAAGATTCTATTTAAATAAAGGAAAGGTCATCGTTCTTTGAAAGAAAGATTATTATTCATCCTTTTTTTTTCCTTTGTAAAATAGGGAAATGGGAGAGGGGAAAAAAAACAAACAAACAACAAAAACTAGCAGGAAAAGGGTAGGGTCTCTCATTTTGCTTTTTTGACTTTGAAATTGCTGTCTCAGCAGCGGTCGGGATTAAAGATAATTAGGCAGAATTACCAAAACCGGCAAGGAAAAAAACAACAACAAAGCTGAACTTTCCACATTCACCACGTCTAGTCTCATGCAGGAACTAAAATATTTCATTTTCCATCTGAGTATTTTGCTTTGGCTTTTATTTTTTTTTAGCTGTTATTTTAAATTAGGACTAAGTCTCAGGAAGTAGCAAGGGAGAAGTAAGCTTTGATAATCAGTAGAAACCGTGTTTAGATGAGCAGGAAGTATCCTTTTCCTTGGCTACAGACGAAACAGCCGAGAGCAAATGGCCACCTGTTCGTTTCAAGGCAATTCCACTTCACAACATTTCTACTGGTTTAGGATACATGCCGCTATATTTAACAGCTTGATACGAAAACATAAAACGCCAAAAGCCTAACTGAGAACTATATGTTGTCCCACATAAATGTTTGCCCAACTCCTGCTATAGTAATCTAGAAATATCTTTATTTTAGAAAGCATGATATGCCGAGCTGAGATGCATTTCCCGAGTTTCAGTCTTCGTGTTAAGACTTGTCTTCTCAATGAGGGAGAAGCACATCAAAGTTTGGATGCTGTTCGCATTTTGTAAGGATTGCAAATAGTTTCCAGGCTAAACCTTTGTACAGGAGACAAGATATTTTGAGATAACATCTAGGATTCATGTATCTTATGGGCAACATCTTTTTTCCCCCCTTTTTTTCTTCCTGACTGTGCCCTCAAACACAAGCTTTATATCCCTGAGTGAGACCTTACCATCTAATACTTTAGATCTATGGGTTGTCCAATGTAGATAGATCTGCTATCTACCTATATTATATTAATTTTTCTATATTATTTTAAATATGCATTTGTGTCAGTATTATTTTTTTCCGAGGAGGAGGAGGAGGAGGAGGAGGAGGAGAAAACTAAGTGTAATAAACACAAGTAAAGAAAAATAGAACGTAGAATAATAGAGTTGGAAGGGACCTTGGAGATCTTCTAGTCCAACCCCCTGCTTAAGTAGGAGACCCTATACCATTTCAGACAAAAGGTTGTCCAATCTCTTTTTGAAAGCCATGACTTCTGAAGGAAAGCTATTCCATTGGCTGATTGTTTTCACCACTAGGAAATTTCTCCTTAGTTCTAGGTTGCTTCTCTCCTTGGTTAATTTCCAGGGTGGCAAGTAATCCGAGATTGGATATCCTGTAATTAGGGTTATGGAGTATATGGAGAAGTTGTACCCTTGATATCATTGGGATGATAAAGTTAAAATTTACATAGAGTTTCCGGATCATTTTGTTGTGCCATATTGAGAATACAGAATAGATATAAAGACAGGTTTTGCCTGAAAACACCTTATTGGATCTCAGCTCAAGAAGCATATTGTAGAAGAGAAATGGTCGATGAAGAGAGAACACAGAACATAGAATAATATGGAGTTGGAAGGGACTTCGGAGGTCTTCTAGTCCAACCCCCTGCTTGAGCAGGAGACCTTATACCATTTCAGGAAAATGGCTGTCCAGTTTCTTCTTAAAAGCCTTCAGTCATAGAGCATCCACAACTTCTGAAGGCAAGCTATTCCATTGGTGAACAGCTCTCACCGTTAGGAAATTTCTCCTTAGTTCTAGGTTGCTTCTCTCCTTGGTTAATTTCCATCCTGTTTCTTGTCTTGCCTTCAGGTGCTTTGGAGAATAGTTTTACCCCCTCAAATATTGGAACAGTGCTATCATGTCACCCTCGAAATATATCTCATTAGAAATATTTTTTTTTTAATTGAGCATTACTTGGAATGTTCAAATTATTTGGAAAACCCAATGCCAGCTACAGTGCACTTTCTTCTTTAGATGCTAATGATGCCTAAACTGTTGATTTTCTACTTCAATGTTCCTCAATTTTCACATTTCCATCCTTTTAACGCGGGGTTTGACTGCAGTAGGGTTATAGTCATGCAACCTATGAAGTGGAAAAATATCAAATATGCATCATTTGTTACTTGGAGAGTAATTGAGGGCTTTCATCACAAAACAAGCTTTAACCTGAGTCATTTCTTTTGTTGTGTTTGTCTCCTGGGACAAGTTGGATGAGTCATTAAGGTAGCAATTTTTTTAAAGGAAGGAAACATGTTAAAAAGAGAAAGAGAGATACACACAGAGAGAGAAAAACTGAGAGAGAATTACTTCATAATATTCTAATTTACAAATGGTTGCCTTTTGAAGCATGCAGAGAGCAGCCAAATATGCAAGTATTTAGTAAATAAAACCATTAAATTACAGGAAAAACAAATTTTCAGCACCCCATGACACTCATGGCTTTCACAGTGTGCTTTTATTCATTTGTTAATGCTAATACGTTTTGGTGGAGGGTTTTGATCAACCGCAGCTGGAAAAAGGAGAAAATCTTTTACAATCTTACTTATTCCATCAATGTTTATTGATATCTTACTTTGTGTTTAAGATTATCTTTATTATGGATCGTGGCTGATGGGGTTATTCTAATATTGTGTGAGGTAGCAGTCCAAAGGGGTCTAGGAAAACTCGGCGTGGGTAACTCATCATCGCCAACTTGTCATGGTCAATTTGCTGTGGCCAACTCACCTGTTCTGACCAAGCTCCCCAAACACAACAGACGCACCAAATAATCTCTAATGCTCCTTTTATTTCAGGATTGCCAGCAGTTTCACACAGCCTCCAAACAACAGAGCTTGCTCCCTTTTCCCTTGTAGGCATCTCCCAAAACCCAGAGTTACTCTCAGTCTCATTATGTTTGCAACCAAAAGTCCTTCAAGCAAGCTGGCTATTGTTTAACATAAGACATGCCCACGCTCCGACTTCCAGCACCACAGGATTTGCGGAAAAACTCTGGCAAAATTCCAAGTAGAAGTGTCTGGAGTACCAAATACAAATGGCTGACCACAGGGAGACAAATAGTTGGCATGGCAAGTTGGTCACGATGAGTTAGCTACGGTGAGTTGGCCACACCAAGTTGTCCCCTTCCATTCCAAAGAATCCTGTTTTATCAGGCTACCCGCTTGGCTGAATTAGATTGTTTGCCACTGTCTTGCAGCTTGGGACACAAAGGATCTTGTTCAGATAATAATAATAATAATAATAATAATAATAATAATAATAATAATAATAATAATAATAATAATAATAATAATAATAATAATAATAATAATAATAATAATACAAACATCACTAGTAACACCACCATTTGTTCTTCCGGTTGGCTAGAAAAATAAAGTTTCTTATTGATTATAAAGGTACCTTATACAGGTAGTCCTTGACTGACAACCACCAATGAACCCAACATTTCTGTTGCTAAGCAACAGAAGTTGTTAAATGAGGTGAGCTCCATTTTATGATCTTTCTTGCCACAGTTGTTATGTGAATCCCTGCAGTTCTTATGTGAGTCTTTTAGCTTCCCATCATTGCTGGCTTCCCATCATTGACTTAGCTTGTCGGAAGCAGGCTGGGAAAGTTACAAATGGTGATCACATGATGGTGATAAATACATGCCAGTTGCTAAGCGTCCAAATTTTGATCATATGTCCGTAGGGATGTGACAATGGTCGTAAACGGGAAAACCAGTTATAAGTCACTTTTTTCAGTGCTATTGCAATTTCAAATGGTCACTAAGTGAATGGTTATAAATCAAGGACTGTTGGCATCAGAGGAAGTGACAAGTAAAAAAGAGGATACACATAGAGTCATTTGTCTATGGAGATTCTCAGTCATCAAGGTCGTGGTTGTCCCAAGATGCTTTTTTCAGGAGGCAACTGGACTTTGTTTTTCTTTGAAGACATTTCCCTTCTCATCCAAGAAGCTTCTTCAGCTCTGACTGGACGGTGGGGAGTGGAAGGATTTATACTCCTTGCAGACAGCTGGTCATTTGCATTCTTTTAGAGAGTCGTTGAGGCCACTTGGGGGTTTGTCCACACCCATTTGCACTACTCAGGTGACCCTGAGGACACATACAAACCCCAATGACTGTCTGCAAGGAGTATACATCCTTCTATTCCCCACTCCATCCAGTCAGAGCTGAAGAAGCTTCTTGGATGAGAAGCGAAATGTCTTCAAAGAAAAACAAGAAAGTCCAGTTGCCTCGTTAAAAAAAAGCATCTTTGGGATATAGAGTCATTCAATATCAGAAAAATTAGAAAATGGGATAACTTCTAAAACTGAAAAACAGTGGTATAAATCAGGGACCGGTTCCACGGAAAAAGGTTTTTCCATAGACCAGAGTGTGTGTAGTTTTGTGTGCTGCCTGCATCCCATCGATGGGGCTTTGCTTGTTTGTGTGGACCGGTTGCTGGCATGCTGCGGTCTGGTACCAGTCCCTGGACCAGGTGTTGGGGACCCCTGGTATAAATCACATTTCCCCCCTCCTCTATAGACCAGGCCAAGCCAAGCAATCATGTGTCATAAGAGAAACAGGCAAAATTTGTCCTTTTGTCCAGAGATTGTGCAATGTACACGTCTAGAGAATATATACTCTGTTCACTCAAACAAATACATGTTAGCATTTATTACTCTCTAAATATCATCCAAAATTCAGCAGTTCAATAGGCCACTTCCCAAGTGCCATTAAATACAGGTGACTCCAGCTGAATTATGTTAGGGAGATTTGCATGGTTGCGATGAGGGTTGTGTTTCGTGTGCAAGGGTTCATAATCTTTCTTGACTAAACTAGCCATTTTAGGTAGAAGGTAAGGAATGAAAGACAATAACTGTAAGAATCCACCTCGGCTCCCTTTTCCTCTTTCAGCCATAATTATATCTGCCAAAACGATTCTGGAGCAGTGTATCAAAAAGGTAGTGAATATTTAACAGCTGGGCACTAAATTAATTGTTTGTCACCTCTGAAGCAGCTGTGAAATCTGAGCTGGAAATGGGAGGGAAATAAAAGAAAACAATGAAACATCTTGTCACTTGTTCAGCGAGCTTGCTCCATTTTCACCTCCCGGAAAACCAGCGAGCATATGGTGCATATCGGAAACGGAGTAGAAATAGCAAGGAAGCCATTTTCCATTTCTGCCTTGTTTTTGTTTTTTGTTTTGTCTCTCCTGCAGATCTGCAAATACAGGTCATTCAAGGGAAAACTTTTTGCAGGTTTCCTATTGCATCTGTACAATGTAAGTCTAAGAAAACAATGCCTAAAAAAGTCCATCTCTCTCATTGGTCCCCAATCCGCTTCTCTGATCATGGAGCAAGCTTCTAGTTTTTTTAAAAAAAAATTCCAAACTTCCTTCTTGCATCTGCTTGTGGGTGTTGTGGACAACTAGTCCCCTGGTCACCACAATACATACACACACACACACTAGTTTAACGAAGAGAAGGACGAGGGGGGACATGATAGCAGTGTTCCAATATCTCAGGGGCTGCCACAAAGAAGAGGGAGTCAGGCTATTCTCCAAAGCACCTGAAGGCAGGACAAGAAGCAACAGATGGAAACTAATTCAGGAGAGAAGCAACCTAGAACTAAGGAGAAACTTCCTGACAGTTAGAACAATTAACCAGTGGAACAACCTGCCTCCAGAAGCAGTGAATGCTCCAACACTGGAAGTTTTTAAGAAGAAACTGGACAGCCATTTGTCCGAAATGGTATAGGGTTTCCTGCCTGAGCAGGGGGTTGGACTAGATGACTTCCAAGGTCCCTTCCAATTTTTATTATTATTATTATTATTATTATTATTATTATTATTATTATTATTATTATTATTATTATTATTATTATTATTATTATTATTATTATTATTATACACACACATATATACACATATACATATATACACACACATATACATATATACACACGATAGCAGTGTTCCAATATTTGAGGGGCTCCTACAAAGACAAGGCGGTCAAACTATTTGAGGTTGCCGTGCAGGAATACAAGCTAATTTGAGGGCTAATCCACATGGAGCTCCATTTCCATCTGTCCTGATTGCCATCGTTCACTCCCTAGAGACTAAAATGGACGATCTGAAACTTGAGCTGGCCACGAACAAGGAGTGTATAATCAGAGGTGGTGGCCCTTTGAGATCTGCATGCAACACATTTCATTTTGATATATGCCAATTGGTGTACATTCAAAGTGACAATGAAGTTGTTGTTGTTGTTGTTGTTGTTATTATTACTACTACTACTACTACTACTACTACTACTACTACTAAGGACAGAAACAACATAGAACTAAGAAAAAAATTCCTAATGGTGAGACCAATCAACCAGTGGAACGACTTGCCTTCAGAGATTGTGGATGCTCCATCACTGGAAGTTTTTAAGAAGAGACTGGACAGCCATTTGTCTAAAATGGATATATATATATATAGATAGAGATAGATAGATAGATAGAGAGAGAGAGAGAGAGAGAGAGAGAGAGAGAGAGAGAGAGAGAGAGAGAGAGAGAGAGAGAGAGAGAGAGAGAGAGAGAGAGAGAGAGAGAGAGAGAGAGAGAGAGAAAGAGAGAAAGAGAGAGAGAGAAATCAAAAATAATTTTATGAAAAGTGCAAAACTAATTTCATTGGAAGTTTATTTTGGTAGAACAGGACATTTCTGAATACACCAAAACCCCAAATCCTTACAAAAGATGAATCCCGGTGACTTCAGCAAAGAGCAGAAGCACAAGGTGCCCAACAGGTCCAAGCTCTTCTCTGCAGGACCACAAATATAGTCAAGGAAGACTTGAAAGTAGTTTCAGATACTTTATTGTTTAACACAAGCATCACATCTTCCAAGCATAACCCAGCTGCAACAGTTTGTACAATTCAAAACATAATACAGTTCTAAAGATAAAATACATAAAAATATCATCTAATATTTTAAGGATAAAAAGTCACATTTTTATCATTGTAAAAATTTCAAAAAGCAATGATAAAATACCATGATGGGTTAAATAGTTCACTAATTTAAAATGACATTTTTGATAAAAAAAGGTGAGGTGTAAAAGAAACAACAGTTGTCATCAAAAGATTTCCCTCAGAAGAAAGAAAACGCAACTTCAGTGTTCAAATACATGAATATCTCAACAGGTATCTCTTGATGAAGAGATGGTGATAAGAACGGATACATAAAGGATACATAAAAACAGGCAAAAGATAATATATCTTGTCTACTATAAGTATCACAACTACTTAACAACAGTAAATCAAGAGTAAAACTCAGCTTTATTATAAAAAATACACGTCAAACAGAATGTTACCAAGTCTGAATCCCATTTAGAGATATTTCAGAAACAAAAAGATGAATGTGTGACAGAAGAAATCAAAATTATTGAGGTGACGGCCACATACTGTGTGTCATGATTATTTACCAGTCAAAACATAACTTACACATTTTAAACAACAGACAAGGATAAAATTATTCCCAGGCGAAAAAATAGAAATCTTTTATCAGTCACTGGCCACACACTGGTCATTGAAAAGGGCCGTTGAGATTTTCTTTCTGGTTCTAAGAACCATTGCCACGGCTAAATTTACGCCAGGCAGAAAACTATAAAATCTATTATAAATCACCGGCACGCCCAGCATTAAAAAGGGCCATTGAGATGTTTTCTGGTTCTAAGAACCAACATCATGCCTAAATTAAGCCAGGCAAGAAATCTACTCAGGGTTTCAATGGGCACATCTAAATTAAACACAGATTTATTTTCCAGTTTGAGGACCTAATGTCTCACCCTAGCAAAAAATCTAGTTATTAATTTATTGAGATGGCAATACCTCATAATAAAGTTCGACACCAGATATGCTTTTGATTCTAAGAGATCTGGCTGCTACTGACATTATTTCTCAGGGTATGAAGGTAGGAGGGAAGCGATCCAAAAGGATTCCCTTCCAGTTTGAGTCTCAGCTGGGGATCTTCAAGCACTGGCTGGAGGAAGCTTGTAGTTGAGCGCTGTTGACTCCTCCAGTGTGATTCACCTTCGCTGCTCACTCAGGGACTGAAAGGGTCTCCCTTCCAGTGTGAGTCTCACAGAGTCTCTGCTCAGAGACTGAATGAGCCTGGGAGCCGACTGGTTGCCTTCTCATTCAGTGTGAGTTTCACAGAGTGATAACTCAGGGATTGAAAGACCCCCGTCAGGAGTGCCTTGGCATCACCTCTGCCTTGTGTGGGCGTCTGGTGTGAGTCAAGATGGCCTCAGGAGCACTGCAGCCTTTCTCCCGAGAAATGCACTCCATCAACCCATCTGTGCTCATGCCACAGGGGTTCTTCTCCAGTTTGAGACTCAGTTGGGAACCCTCAGGGACTGGGAGAGGCTTCCAGCCAGGGGCTGTTGTCTCCTCCAGTGTGATGGGATGAGTAGCCCACAGCCAATCGGGTGGCAGGCAGAAGCCATGGTGCTTCGGGGGCAGCGTTTGATGGGTGATCACAGGGCCAGTGGGCTGCGGGTGCACTGCAGGTTTGGGGGCCTTGCAGCTCTGTCACCAGGACCAGAAGGTGGAATGGTGGCAGGAGTCACAGCTGCTGGGGCCACTGGGGGGGCAGTCAGGCAAGAGTGTGTTGGGGGGACCAGGGAAGGAGAGGTGGGCACCTCAAGGGGGCTTCATAAAGATAGCTTGGCTCGCAACTCAAACGAAAGAGGGGAGGAACAAGACTGGTGCGGGGGGGCGGTAGGTTGGGGGTGTGCACAGGCGAACAGCAAGGCTAGTGTGGCGTTTGCCTGCGCTTCACCCTCCCATGACATTCGCAAATGCAGACCACCCCTAGCCCTTGCCGTTCACCTGCACTTCCCCCTCCCACGATGGTCACAAATGCAGACCCCCCCAGCCCTTGCCGTTCGCTTGTGCTTCCCTCCCACGACGCTCGCAATCCCAGACCGCCCCAGCCCTTGCCATTCGCTTGCGCTTCCCCCTCTCACGACGCTCGCAATCCCAGACCTCCCAGATCTTGCCGTTTGCCCGTGCTTCCCTCCCACGATGCTCACAAATGCAGACCCTCCCAGCCCTTGCCATTCGCTTGTGCTTCCCCCTCCCATGACACACACAATCCCAGACCCCCCAGCCCTTGCCATTTGCTTGCGCTTCCCCCTCCCATGACGCTCGCAATCCCAGACCGCCCCAGCCCTTGCTGTTCGCTTACGCTTCCCCCTCCCACGATGCTCCCAAATGCAGACCCCCCAGCCCTTGCCATTAGCTTGCGCTTCCCTCCCATGACACTCACAAATGCAGACCCCCCAGCCCTTGCCATTCGCCCGTGCTTCCCTCCCACGACGCTCGCAAATGCAGACCCCCCAGCCCTTGCCGTTCACCTGCGCTTCCCTCCCATGATGCTCACAAATGCAGACCTCCCAGCCTTTGCCGTTAGCCTGCGCTGCCCCGTCCCACAATGCTCGCAATTGCAGAAGCCCCCCAGCCATCTGTTCGCCTCTGTGCGCCCCCAGGCCACTGCCACCCCGCAGCGGCCTTGCTCCTCCTCCTCTTTTGTTTGAGTCAAACTGTCCCCCCCAACACACTCTTGCCTGACTTCTCCCCCCAGTGGCCCCAGCAGCTGTTACTTCTGCCACCATTCCCCCTGCTTCCGGTCCTCATGACAGAGCTGCAAGGCCCCGAAATATGTGCAGCAGCCGCAACCTACAGGCCCTGCGATCATCCATCACACGCTGCCCCTGCAGCACCATGGCTTCTGCCTGCCACCCAATTGGCTGGCGGCTACTCATCCCGTGCAGCCAAAGGCCCGGGACAAAGAATGTCGGGTGAATTGGCCGGGCTGAAGGGCAGAGGGCCAAGGGCCTATTAATCGTGGTGACTGGCTGCAGAAGGGCAGTGGAGGAGGAAAGCTGCCTGTAAATGGGCTGAGGCGAGTGGCAGGGGGCGAAGGAGGCATGGCCAAGGGTCCGTGCCTAAACATCCCATTCCGCTCCTGAGGAGGGTCTTTCAGTCCCTGAGTTACCACTCTGTGACACTCACACTGAATGAGAAGGCAGTCAGTCAGCTCCCAGGCTCATTCAGTCCCTGAGCAGATACTCTGTGACACTCACACTGGAAGACTCTCTGGGGTCGCCTGGGTGACCCTTTCAATCCCTGAGTGAGTAGCCAGGGCGAATCACACTGGAGGAGACAACAGCCCCAGGCTGGAAGCCTCTCCAAGTCCCTGAGGATCCTCAACTGAGTGTGAAACTGGAGTAGAACCCCTGTGGCATGAGCACAGATGGGTTGCTGGAGAGCCAAGGGTCCATGTCTAAACACGGGGGTCGGCTGTGTGCGCAGGTGGAATCAGGAAAAGTGCATCTCTTTTGACTCACAGACTGCACTGAGAATGATCATCATTGGTCATGTGTGAAATTTGATGTTATCTACCAACGGCAATAGATAGCATTAAAAAGTGTAGTGTGGTGTGTTAATGAAAGTCTCTTACAGTTTCAGCAATTCTTCTAAAAGTCAGTTGTGATTGACTTGGTGAAGTAGCATTCTTGATGGAGATCATATTCCTTCTTGTGTTCCATTCCTTCTTCTTCCATCAACACTGCAGGCTGACAACTGAGTCTTCTGTCTTCAAAGGTGGTGTAGAATACATGCCTTTGAGATAAAAAAAACCCCTAACATTACTTCAGATGCCATTGGAGTTTTACTCCTAAGAATGCACAATACACATTGGTTCCTACTACCTCAGACACAGGTGTTATACTTACTTCTCTAGACATAAGGGACAACCTCCCTCCATATCCTAAAACTTTGAAGAATACAAGACTCAGCTAAACTTACCTCACGGCGTAGGAGGAAACATCACAGCCAAAGGCTAATAGGGCTTGAGCTGGAAACATTTTCTTCTTCTTTTGTTTCTTCTTCCGCTTGTTTCTTCTTCTGCCATGCCCAGCAAGTCTTTTCTCTTTAGATGGAACATTTGGCAGCAGCTATGCAATTGTTCCTCCCCTCAATCACAGAGATTCAAAAACTAAAAAATCTTCTATAGATCAACGGAAACACCTACCATTAAAAAGGGCCGTTGTGGTTTTCTTTCTGGTTCTAAGAACCATTGCCATGGCTACGTTTACACCAGGCAGAAAAGTATAAAATCTATTGCCAAGCACTGGCCAAACACTGGTCATTTAAAAGGGCCAATGAAATTTTCTTTCTGGTTCTAAAAACCATTGCCATGGCTAGGTTTATGCCAGGCAAAAAAGTAAAAAATCTCTTACCAAGCACTGACCTCACATTGGTCATTTAAAAGGGCCGTTGAGGTTTTCTTCCTGGTTCTGAGAACCATTGCCATGGCTAAGTTTACACCAGGCAGAAAAGTATAAAATCTCTTACCAAGCACTGGCCACACACTGGGTCATTTAAAAAGGCCATTGAGGTTTTCCTTCTGGTTCTAAGAACCATTGCCATGGCTAGGATTACGCCAGGCAGAAAAGTATAAAATCTATTGCCAAGCACTGGACACACACTGGTCATTTAAAAGGGCCCATGAGATTTTCTTTTTGGTTCTAAGAATCATTGCCATAGCTACACTTAAGCCAAGCAGAAAAGTATAAAATCTATTGCCAAGCACTGGCCACACTGGTTTATTTAAAAGGGCCATTGAG
>NW_015389162.1:112180-125205 GCF_001527695.2 Protobothrops mucrosquamatus | reverse complement strand
AGGAGGAGGAGGAGGAGGAGGAGGAGGAGGAGGAGGAGGAGGGGGAGAAGGAGAAGGAGAAGGAGACATGATAAAAGCATCCAGAATGACGCTCTTGGCTTTCCCTTTAGCCCTTTTTGCCTTCCATTCCCAAACAAAACATTTATTTGATTTCAAATGTTCTTTTCAGCCCCAGAGAAAGCAACAAAATGAGAAAGAGAGAGAATGAGATGGAAGTCAGGTATCACAAACACTGTTATCCAGCAGCCTTCCATATTTACAAATATATTTCTCTCCCCACACAAACAGAACAATGCCGAGAGGACAATGAGGCTGGCGGAGCTGAAAATCAGGAGGTGAACTCCTCATTAGAAAATGATTTTGTAAGAGGAAAAAAATTACAGCTTTGAAGAGGCTATTTGGAGTATTTGACCCTGCCAGCTGCCAGGTCCTTTCTGATAAGCTCTCATTTGGAAATCATTTTTATATTTCTAAATACAAAACTACACTTTCCCACTGGAACCAGGAAGTATTAAGCGATGAGGTTAAGCCAGCCGTAATCAGAACAAAGTCTGATTGTCATATAGCTTCTGGCCCATGAATTTTGCTTTATTCCTAAGCAATGTGGATGGGTATAAGATCTGGTAGCCTCAGAGGAGATAGGACAGGAGTTTTACCTGCATCTACTCCCTGCCTCCAAAAAGGATAAAATTAATTCAGCAGAGCACAAATAAACATATTGACTGGACATGTAATAGCACTAGCAGGTAGCCATGGTGGTGCATTGGTTAGAATGCAGTATTGCAGGCTGACTCTGCCCACAGCCAGGAGTTCGATCCTGACCGGTTCAAGGTTGACTCAGTCTTCCATCCTTCCAAGGTCAGTAAAATGAGGACCCAGATTGTTGGGGGCAATAGGCTGACCCTGTAAAAGACTTAGGGAGGGCTGTAAAGAACTGTGAAGTGGTATATAAGTCTAAATACCAATATGGCAGAAGATTTCTCTGTACTTTTTTTCTTACTAGGACTCAGTGATCAAGATTTTATGTTGCTTTATTCGGGTTTCTAGAAATGTGGTTCAGGGCTTAGAATTCTGGAGTCAGGCTGAGAAGATCCAAATTCAGATCCTTCCTCATCAAATTCACCTGTAGCACGCTCGCTATGTTCTCGTTCCTGACTGATCTTTGTTCAATAGGGCACTGATGGAATTTGGATCTTAAGCCAATCTAATTCAAAAATAGTTGTGCAAATAAATGTCAAATGTAAAGAAGACTAAATTGTATATTCGCATTTCGGAGTGAATTGGAAGAATCATCTCTCCTCCTTACTTACCTGAAGGGTACAATTTTGCTTGCAATATTGTGCTTTTAGCACTGCCCCAAAAATACTCCTTCCACCACTTTCTCGTTTCAGTTACATCCAAAATAATTCCGTCAAGGTTTTGTCTGAATTTTGTCCATTCTGCCAGAGGATCCTTACTTGGTCCAACTGCTGAAGGGGGCTCACAGTCATGTGATCACAATTTAGGTCAGGGGTAGGCAACCTTGGCTCTTTTATGACTCGTGGACTTCAACTCCCAGAATTCCTGAGCCAGCATGGCTCAGCTTGGAAACCTCTCCCTTTCCCCTCAGCATGGCTGGCTCAGGAATTCTGGGAGTTGAAGTCCACGAGTCATAAAAGAGCCAAGGTTGCCTACCCCGGATTTAGGCATTTGGCAACTGGCATGTGTGGTTGCAGTCCTGCAGTCATGCGATCACCACTGGCAAACTTCACAGATGGCTTCCAGCAAGCACAGTCAATGGGGAAGCCAGCAAGAGGTCACGAGTTGTGCTCTTGTGATTTTGCATTTAACAACCTAGGTAACTTGCTTAACAACTGCAGCCCTGAAACTGACATCCTAAGTCAGCATGGTCACTGCTGACATTTCCCTTAATGACCATAGCTCTTAGCAACAGAGTTGGTGGGTCTCAATTGTGCTTGGTAAGTGAGGACTACTTGGCCCCTTTTTGTTGTTGTTGTTAATTGCAAAGTCGTGTCTGACCCATCGTGACCCCATGGACAACGTTCCTCCAGGCCTTCCTGTCCTCTGCCATCTTCTGGAGTCCATTTAAGCTCGTGCCTCCTGCTTCAGTGACTCCATCCACTTGGCCCCTACAAGCCAACAAATTGCTTCTGCATTGGATCAACTAAGAGGGATATGACGTGTACTGTCACTTAAAAGTAGGCTAGTTTTTCGTATACATGATCACACATTCAGTGGGTAGAGAGAGGTCTTGTAAACCTGACATGAACCTTACCGCAATCTTTTAGAGAAGAATAGTATTATTACGTCCATGTTGTAAGTGGGGGAGAGGAAAAGATAAGAAAGATTACAAGGTGAGTTAATAGAAAAAGTGACATTCTAGGAACATTATGATTCATAGTTCTGAGCTACTTAGAAAAGAATTAAAAAACCTCCAAGCTTTAAAATATAAGCTGTAATAATGATGGCACTGAAAGGTAACAATTTTTGTCTTTGGCAGAAATCCCAAGTACAATTATAATTCAACAACTTAAAAAAAAAACTTTTCAACTTCACGTGTTTTCATGTGCCTGAAGTAAATTTTTGGGGTTGAAATAAGAAACTGCCAAATGTCTTGCAACAAAATGGGCTGATTTTTACAGAATAACAGAGTTAGAAGGGACCTTGGAGGTCTTCTAGTCCAACCTCCTACTCAGGCAGGAAATCCTATACCCTTCTGGACAAGTGGTTGTCCAGTCTCTTCTTAAAAACCTCCAGTGATGGAGCACCCACAACTTCTGGAGGCAAGTCGTTCCACTGATTAATTGTTCTCACTGTCAAGAAATTTCTCTTTAGTTCTAGGTGGCTGCTCTCCTTGGTTAGTTTCCATCCATTGCTTCTTATCCTACTTTCAGGGGCTTTGGAGAATAGTTTAACTCCCTCTTTTTTGTGGCAACCCCCTGAGATATTGGAACTCTGTTATCATGTCTCTCCTAGTCCTTCTTTTCATTAAACTAGACATACCAAATTCCTGCAAGCATTTTTCATATGTTTTAGCCTCCAGTCCCCTAATCATCTTTGTTGCTCTTCTCTGCCCTCTTTCTAGTATCTCAACATCTCTTTTAGATTGTGGCCACCAAAATTGGATGCAATATAACAGAAAGTATAACAGAATAACACAGTTGGAAGGGACCTTGGAGATCTTCTAGTCCAACCCCCTGCTTAGGCAGGAAACCCTATACCATTTCAGACAAATCATTGTCCAATCTTTTCTTTAAAATCTCAAGTGTTGGAGCACCCACAACTTCTGGAGGCAAGTCTTTCCACTGATTAATTGTTCTCACTGTCAGGAAGTTTCTCCTTAGTTCTAGGTTGCTTCTCTCTTTGGTTAAATTCCATCCATTGCCTCTTGTCCTGCCTTCAGGCACTTTGGAAAATAGCTTGACTCCCTCTTCTTTGGGGCAGCCCCTGAGATATTGGAACACTGCTATCATGTCCCCCCCCCATCCTTCTCTTCATTTAACTAGACATACCCAATTCCAGCAACCGTTCCTTATATGTTTTAGCCTCCAGTCCCCTGATCATCTTTGTTGCTCTTCTCTGCACTCTTTCTAGAGTCTCAACATCTTTTTTACATCGAGGTGACCAAAATTAGATGCAGTATTCCAAGTGTGGCCTTACCAAGGCCTTATAAAGTGGTAATAACACTTCACACGATCTTGATTTCTTTTTCTTTTCTTGTATAAGTACTAATCTGAAAGGCTGCGACTTCATGCACACCCATAAATGCAGATTAAAAAAAAAGATGCAAAAAAGAGCAAAGGAACTTAATTTAAGGGCACCCTGCAATTTACACATGTTTTCATTTTTATCCTTACCAGTGTCATGAGCAAGTATTTCCTCTGAACGGATTTAATTTTTAATTTTCTAGAATCGGTGTTAACCAGGAAAAAGGCAATTGTTGTCAGGAGTATTCAAACTGTCAGAATATCATTCAATCTAAAAGCAGTTAGAATCTCTGCAAAAGTAATTACTGAAACTCTATTCAAGTGTAATAATAACCTGCCACTGATGGCAGCAATTATGGGGAAAGTGTAATAGAAATCAAAGAAGCATTTTTCTCTGACAAGTACATTTCTAACTAAGGTTTACATTGGCAGAATACTGTTGACAATGACAATCTGCTATATCACTCTTAATCACACTTGCCATGATGCTATAGCCTGAACTGTTCCCATTTTACCATGAGTCTAATTGTGTGTTTCATCTGACACTCTCCACACTTACAATGCCATCGGGCAGGGGATGGGTTGTGTGTTGGGTGACCTGAAAACCTGGTAGCGTAGAGGTCCTAAAATAGATCTAACGCAGCTTGAACAGAAACATAACTCATGCAAATGACAAGAAACTTCCCAGAATATCACTACGTAGCAGTGTTCCACACTGTGCTGCCCCAGACACTCCCAAAATGTTCCCATGGTCCTTAACTTAGGTGATATGGTTTGCAGAAAAATGTCTGCTTACAACTCTGATTTCCAGTCATTGTGCATTGTGACCTTGGACCCTCATGTTTTGTGAGGCCAAGATGTCAGACCCAAGCCCAGAGAAATCCATTTGAACCCCAAAGACCATGCAAAGACTTAGCAGATAAGTTTTTGGATAGGAAAACCAGCAGATCCTAAGGGATTCCCGGAAGCATTGAAAAGAGGATTCCGAAATCTGTACAGATATGAATGTTCATACAAGCCTATGCAGCCTATGTTCAAATATGTGAACAACTGGTTCTCTGTGTGGATGCCACTTCCAGAAGTCCATTCTGGGTCTAGGCAACAAAAAATTAGCTACCGTTTCTGCCGAAGTGGTGCGAATCAGCTGAATCCCACCACTGAGCCTATGGTTCCTCACAGGCCATACCTACAGCATTAGCAAACACACTTTTCCACTGTTCTTAATGTAATCTATTGTGACATCCAAAGCAAAACAAACAAAAATTCCTGGTCATGAACAATTTCGAAACATCACAGGTTATTTTAATGGCTTCGACTCCTGTTGAACATCACCATCTGTTCTGGCCTTTGCGTACACATGCTAATAGAGCTCATTGCACAGCTGAGCCGTAAAAACAAAATCCTAAAACTATACATAATTTAAGTGCCTATATATGCTCTTCGTTCCGTCTTCCATTTCATATACATCTGTTACTTTTCTCTCTTTTTATATGCCTTCTCTCTTTTTTCAGAGGTGGCCTTTTCAACCACCGTTAATGAAGCTACCAGCACTGGAGGAAAGAAAGAAAGATTGTCAGAGAAATAAGCAGGACTCACCAGGAGGAATAGTAGCCATGTTCAGAGAGGCAGAAGGAACAGGACGAGAAACAGTCAAACCGCTTATCCAGCTAAATCGACTTTGTCATTTGCAGATTTGCTCTAGAGAATGAGGGACACAATCTATAAAGTCAGACAAATTTTCCAATTTCATTCTTCATCTTTTAGCGTCTCGTGTTGCCAACTTCATTTCGAACCATCTCTGCCTCAATCTATTCCTCCTCCTCCGCTACAATGCATTCATATTTTGATCCAACATTTCTTCTCATATACGTATTTGTATGGGCATATTTCAGGCAATCTGCAAAGTATTTTCTCCAGTCAAATTCATTTGTGCAGGGGGGTCCTCGACCTACCACCACAATGGAGCCCAAAATTTCTGTTGCTAAGTGAAACATTTAAGTGGATTTTGCTCCACTTTATGACCTTTCTTGCCAAAGTTGTTAAGTGAATCACTGCAGTTGTTAAGTTAGTAATATGGTTGTTAAGAATCAGGCTTTCCCATTGACTTGGCTTGTCAGAAGCTTGCAAAAAAAGGTGACCAGAGGACCCCCCCAGGTCACTACGACCATCATAAATATGAACCAGGTGTCAAGCATCCGAATTTTGATCACGTGATCATGGGGAGGCTGCGATGGTTGTAAAAATAATCATAAGACATCTTTTTCAGTGCTGTGGTAACTTCAAATGGTCACTAAATGAACTGTTGTAAGTTGAGGACTACTTGTACATTATTCTCTATCTCTTTCACCTATACCTACTAGGTGTGTGTGTGTAGATAGGTAGGTAGGTAGGTAGGTAGGTAGGTAGATAGATGGATAGATAGATAGATAGATAGATAGATAGATAGATAGATAGATAGATAGATAGATAGATAGATAGATAGATGGAGGATGGATGGATGGATGGATGGATGGATGGATGGATGGATGGATGAATGATAGGATAGGATAGGATAGGATAGGATAGATGGATGGATGGATGGATGGATGGATGGATAGATGATGGATAGATAGATAGATAGATAGATAGATAGATAGATAGATAGATGAATGGATGATAGATAGGATAGGATAGGATAGGATAGGATAGGATAGGATAGGATAGGATAGGATGGTAGATAGATAGATAGATAGATAGATAGATAGATAGATAGATAGATAGATAGATAGATAGATAGATAGAATCCTATCCTATCCTATCCTATCCTATCCTATCCTATCCTATCCTATCCTATCCTATCAAGTCTATTTGTCTCAATGAAGGAAAGTGGGAAGACCAATGCAGATTTTATAGGTCACAATTCACTGAATTAAGAATACCCATATCTGAAAATCACCTAGAAAAAGTGAGATAACAGAACAGGGATAACAGAATAAGACAGTTGGAAAGGACCTCGGAGGTCTTCTAGTCCAACCCCCTGCTCAAGCAAGAAACCCTGTACCATTCCAGAGAAGTGGCTGTCCAGTCTCTTCTTTAAAACTTCCAGTGTTGGAGCATTCACCGCGTTTGGAGGCAGGTTGTTCCACTGGTTAATTGTTCTAACTGTCAGGAAATTTCTCCTTAGTTCTAGGTTGCTTCTCTCCTTGATTAATTTCCATCCATTGCTTCTTGTCCTGCCTTCAGGGGCTTTGGAGAATAGCTTGATTCCTTCTTCTTTGTGGCAACCCCTGAGATATTGGGACACTGTTATCATGTCACCCCTAGTCCTTCTTTTCATCAGTGGGGTGCTGTTAACATAGTGCTGTTCATCATTGGAGTATTGTCTCAATTTGGAAATCAGTAATTTGACATGAAGAAAACCAAAGGGCTCCCCCTAAGATCAGAACCTCACAGGAGGAGGGATCTGGTGGACAAGGGTCTCTGTGGAGGCAGGCCACATGGATGGAAGTTCTTTGTAGCAATCAGATGGAGTCCATGGGGCTTTGGCCTGACACTTAGGAGCATAGCACAGCTTTCATCTGGGGAATCCCTTCAAAGAAATGCTTTGATTGAAGCCCTGTTGAATCAAAGCACCCCCTCAGTGCCCTAGTTGCCACATTAAAAGAGAGCTAAAAAGAGAGAGCCTGAGCAGGACCGTGTCTTGAATGAGATTTGAGATCAAGACGTTCTGCTTTCTTTTTCCTGCGTTGCTAAACTCAGTGTGGGAAGTTTCTTTGATTTGTTTTGCTAGATTAAGCCTGTGCATTTTTTTTCATTTCAAAAGGGAAGGACTAGGATCTGAGTTTTGGGAGGGAGGGTTATACGCTGCCAAATCAAATCCTTCCAGACTCTCAACAACTTGCCCTCACAGTCTTTGCAATGCAATCACACTTGGGCAAATAATGCATTCTAAATTCGCGTCTTCAACCTTGGACCAGCCGGTTAGTGCAAGTGTCCTCCTTCTCAAGAGCAGGTCAAAAGGGACTTAATGCTTTCCCGCAAAGAATAGATGCAGTCCATGTGTTCTAACTCTCCTCGGCTTAAAAGATGTGAATCTGCCACGCAGATGTTGTTGCAGTTGAGTTACCCCTTCATCGCTTGAGAGACTACCAAGGAATGAACTTGCCAGTGGCAAAACCCTTTAGATCTTGTCATTCCATCCTTTACAGTTGGGTTGGTCATGACCTCCAAGCCTTTGCCAGATGGGGCACCTCTTCCTAGAGACTTAATTTCTCAAAATAAATCAGGCAAGCACCTGCCCAGGACCCGAATAAAACAAACCACACATTACAAGCCCAGTTACCCTTAGGCATCTTTGTGAGGAAGTTAAAGGGGAATGCTTTTAATTCAGGGCCAAAAAACCTATTGGCCCTCCCCAAGTTGCTGAATTTTAGCAACCAAGGAGAAGTAGTAAAAGGCAATGCAAGCTACACTCCTAGTTTTGCACATATTTGGTATCTCTTGGTTCTTTAATTTGTTCAATCCTTTCTAAAAAATCTTTCCACAAAATTTCAGGCAAATCCATTTTCTATACAACTGCTGTTCAGCTTAGGTCTGTTTTGAATCTGGTCTACGTTTTTGTATTTTAATTATTGCTAAGTCACTGAATTTCTCATGCACATCTAGTAGCATTTGATTTAACTTCAGCTCATTATTGATAGAGCTATATTTATTTATCTGTGCCTTTCTTATGTATACTAGTGTTATGTATCTCTTTTTACACAGACTGAATATTACTGGTGTGCACAGAGTACACATCTTGTCAAGATTGACTAGGTATTGTCCCCCTACCCTGGGCAGTATATTCTTTAGTAATGTAGAACTCCATATATTTCAGCAAAGTATTCCAGACATATTCTACTCAATTACTAATTTGTCAATTTCCTCCCTAAAAGAAACTCTAAATTTTAAAAGACACCTTTGGAACAAATTTCATACAGTTAAATATTGTAACAGTCTTTACAGATGCATATTTTATCACATTTTTTTTTCAAAAGAATTGTAAAGGTTATGAGCATCTGTGATGATAGATGATAGCTATCTATTGGAGAGAGAGAGAGAGACAGAGAGAGAGAGAATATTTATTTTTCATATCAATCAATAGGAAAAACATTCTTTAAAAACAAATTTGTATATATCTCTGCCTCAGATCTATCTGGAAGAAGAAGACAAACCAGTTTTCTATCACTGATGGCCTAAAGAGTTTTCTGTGCATAGCTTTACTATACCTCTGGTTACAAAATCACATATTTTTGCAAAATTCAATGTTATGATTTCAGATGTTCATCCTTATTTAATACACAGTAGTGCAGGGGTGTCAAACTCAATTTCATTGAGGGCCGCATCAGCATTGCGATTGCCCTTGGGGGGGGGCAGGTGGGTGTGGCCAGGGTGGGTGCGGCTTACTGGGTGGGCGTGGATGGAGTGGGTGTGGCCTACTGGGTGGGTGTGGTCAGCTCTACATCGTTCGCATCAAGGGTGCCTGTGGGAGTCTGGGCAGGAGTGGGACAGATCTGAGGGTCTCTGGCAGAAGGGGGTGGGACCAGGGCAAGTGCCAAGGCATGGTCCACTGGAGGAGCCTCATTGTTCTTCTCAGGCCATGCGGGGCAGGGGGGGGGGCTTATGGAGCTAAGACTGAATGTGTTTCAGCATAGATGGCCACCACAAAATTGTACATTGGCTCCCAGCTGGCCTGGGCCAGGGCCAAGGCAGCGGGGGCTGTTCCCTCACTGTTTCCAGGATGGCTTCGTGGGCCACATCTGGCCCCCGGGCCTTGTGTTTGACATGTCTGCAGTAGTGCTTAAGTTATTATAGCAATTACCTTTGGTTAATTATTCCAACTTCAATACTCTTTGTTTCACTCCAACCCAGTCAACCCATTTAAAACAATTTCCATTCCAAGCTGAAGTCTTCTCTCTGCTCCAGCTTCTCCTTGACCTGATAGTTACTGAATTATCAAAGAGGTCCTTCTTTCTGAAATGAAGATTTCATTCAATTCACAACTGCTATAAAGGACAACTTTGATTCCGTTTCTCAGCTACCTGCTCTCTGACGAACCTCTACTTCCTTACATATCATTCTTAGAATCATAGAATCACAGGTCTGGAAGGAACCTTGAAGGTAATAATAATAATAGTAAAGTTGGAAGGGACCTTGAAGGTCATCTAGTCCAACCCCCTGCTCAGGCAGGAAACCCTATACCATTTCGGACAAATGGCTGTCCAGTCTCTTCTTAAAAACTTCCAGTGTTGGAGCATTCACCGCTTCTGGAGGCAGGTTGTTCCACTGGTTAATTGTTCTCACTGTCAGGAAGTTTCTCNATCATCTTTGTTGCTCTTCTCTGCACTCTTTCTAAAGTCTCAACATCTTTTTTACATCGCGGTGACCAAAACTGGATGCAGTATTCCAAGTGTGGCCTTACCAAGGCATTGTAAAGTGGTATTAACACTTCACGTGATCTTGATTCTATCCCTCTGTTAATGCAGCCTAGCACTGTGTTGGCCTTTTTGGCAGCTGCAGGTCTTCTAATGCAACCTGCTCGTCAAGGTAGGAGATCTTACTGCCTCCTGGGCAAATGGATGTTCAATCCTTTTTTGAAGACTTCCAGTGATGGAGCACCCACAACTCCAGGAAACAAACTGTTTCATTAATTAATTGTTCTCCTTGTCAGAAAATTTCTCTTTAGTTCTAGGCTGGCTCTCTTCTTGATTAGTTTCCATCTGTTACTTCTTGTCCTGTCCTCAGGTGCTTTAGAGAAGTAGTTTTTTTTCTATGTGATAGCCACTTAAGTACCAGGATCCTTCAATTTTGATCTTGACACTTTGTAATCTTCTTGGTCTTCTACCATCTCCTAGTAATGCAACATCAATTATCCACCCTTTCTTCTTCTCAACTTATATATAGGGTATGTTGTAGCTTTCTTTTATCAGCTAGCCTTGTCTTCTAGACTTCATTTTGGCATTAACTCTGCAAGTTATGCTTTCCTTCAGACTTCATCTTTTCAATTTTGCCTTCTCTTCTTCTTCCCATTTTCCCTTCATTTTCTGCTCTCCTTTTAAAAGTTCTGTTCTATCCAACTCTTGCTCCTATTGATTTTTGATAGTTGCACATCTGCCTTTTTCCTGTCCACAATCTGTAGGCAACAATGTGTGGACCCCTCACCTAATTTTCTCTTCTATTGGTTTTTACCCAAAGCCCAACATAAATTCATTTCAATTGACCCTCATACCTGCCCAGAATATCAGCCAACTTAGACCCTTATAATACATCCAATTCATCTAAATATTGATGACATTTCAGTTACTTGCTGCCTTCTTGGCAATGGTAACCAAGGCCTTTTTAAGAACTTGGTCCCCCTCCCTCATTTTAACCATCTCAGAGACCTGATATACTTTTACCTCATATACTTCACCTAATATACTTTTATCTCATAAGCAGTTTCTTGAATTAGTCTTCAGACTTTAACAACACACACACACATCCTGAGTGTTCCCTCTGCACAGCTACATTATTCTCTTACTCATATATTAATCCACAGTTAACTGAACAATCATTTCATTTAACATTCAATTATTAGATTAACCCTGCTGGCTGTGTTTTCACAACACACTAAACAAGGAAAGGACTACATTGGCTGGATTCACTCACAACAAACCATGGAGTCAGAGACCAGCTTGTTTCAGCTTACCATGTTGGGGAAGTCAAAAAACTTAGGCTGGAGCCTGGTGAGGTCACAAAAAAGGGTCTAGTAGATGTTGCAAAATTGTCAACCCTTGATATGTGGGTTAAGCTTAGGAGTTAAGAGAATTGGGTCAAAAATGTGAAGGCCCTATGTTGGGAAGGGTGGTGAAGAAACTCTTCTTATTAGAAGATTAGAAATAGAATAGAATTCTTTATTCCTTCTAGAGGGATACTTTTAAAGAACATCTAAGAGCTTCTCCATCCAGGAAAAATGCAATTGGGAAAAAAATCTTTTGTCTAAAACCCTGGACAGTTGCTGTCAACTAGAACAGATTATAGAAATAGGCAGTATGGGGTTTTTCAGTCGAAGGGCATGTTCCATTTTTGGACCAGAAATTGTCTGGTCCAAAAGATTTTTTTTTCCCTTCACTTAAATAAAAGAAGACACATTAACAAAGGATTTATCCAAAATGCCAGGTCTCCTTCTAGTTGAACTTTCCACTGTATTTCTGGCACAGACTCTCGGGAGAAATGCAAGTTTGGAAATTGAGCTTCTGAAAAGCAAACAGCCCCTCTGATCAGTGTCTCGTTTTGCAAACCTTCCTGCATCATTTGTTTTCCAGATGGGCAAGCAAAAAGGTCAAGAAACCCAGGTCAGCCAATCTGATTGAGGGGAAAAAATGTGATTTCTGACAGGAAAATTTGCAGATATATATATATATGGGGAGGAGGCAGGAATGGGAGGTCACAAACATTTTCAGAAATGAGAGTGCAGACTAATCTAGGTAATTTTTTTTTTACAGTGTTTCTGATTTATTCTTCTCTTTGGCGTTACTCTCTGCTGGAGTTTGTATTTTGAGATGTGCTCTTTTCTTTTCTTGTTTTATTTGTTTCTCACCATAACAGGGAAGGTGATCGATTCAATGAGGAAGAGAACGAATTAAATTGTTATTAAAATGTTTTGTAACAATAACTATCAGCATGCACCTTAAATATCAAAAGGATTCCCTTAAAGACTGACGTATGGATTACAAAATGAATCATTTATTTATATCCTGCCTTTATTATTTGTATAATAAACTCAGGGTGGCTTTTTAATTGTCTCTTTTAAGTGGTGTGTAGGTGTTATTTATCTCTATGTGACTGTTGATGGCCAATTTGTCTGAATGCCAGGCTTTTTTTGGACATGTGTAGATCTGGATGAAAAACAACCCTTCCTCCCTTGGTGTCACCTTGATCTGGATCACCGCAGCAATCTGATTCAAGACAGAGCAAAATCAACTTAGTTCCTCTTGGAACAACAGGAGGTGATCACCAACTCATTGGGAAGAGGCTTCAAACACAGGAGAGGAAATGAATCTTTCAGGATGACAATTTTATAAACGTGCTTCAGGCTCTTAGAATTCCAAAAGTGAAACCATGTACTATAAAATCTGGGAACAATTTTATGATTGGATAGACAATAAGAGGGTAGCCAAGATAAATGTATAGTGCTAGAATAAAATATAGATTATAGACAAATGTATATTTAAAAGATAAATAGATATATAGAAATAAGGGAAAAAGTGTTAATAGTATATTATAAATAGTGAGCAAAGTTCAAAAACTATATGTCTATAT
>NW_015389162.1:108197-112073 GCF_001527695.2 Protobothrops mucrosquamatus | reverse complement strand
AGAGGGTAGCCAAGATAAATGTATAGTGCTAGAATAAAATATAGATTATAGACAAATGTATATTTAAAAGATAAATAGATATATAGAAATAAGGGAAAAAGTGTTAATAGTATATTATAAATAGTGAGCAAAGTTCAAAAACTATATGTCTATATGAGTACTAATACTATTGTAAAATGTTGGAAGATGTATGGAACCATAAGAGAAAAAGTGTTAATAGTATCTTATAAATAGTGAGCAAAGTTCAAAAACTATATGTCTATATGAGTACTAATACTATTGTGAAATGTTGGAAGATGTATGGAACCATAAGAGAAAAAGTGTTAATAGTATATTATAAATAGTGAGCAAAGTTCAAAAACTATATGTCTATATGAGTACTAATACTATTGTAAAATGTTGGAAGATGTATGGAACCAGTGACGTCATATCTATGTCCAATGTGTTTTTAATTTTATATTATTAATAAAAATTTATTTTTTTTAAAAAGAATTCCAATTTGCTTTTAACCCTCAAATTTTGCCTTTCTAGAACTGACGTCTCTAGTACCAATAATTCAAGAAACCTGGGAAAGTAAAACTTAGCGCAATATTTTCAGCGAATGTATCCATTACGTGATCTTATCGCTCTGCATAAAGAAATTGGCCAGACGTTGTCTTGTGACTGTTGTGGATACCTTCTCTGAAATTTTCTGCTGATTATGCTAGAGCAATATTATGAGACAAAGAATGTATGCATAACGGGCATAAATCTTTCTATACGAGTCACTGGAGAGGCAAGAAAAATGGATTCTGTCAAGGCTCTACATACAGATATGCATTAAACAACAGCCCTTGGTAGTTCAGAAAACCGGGTTTCAAATGTAGAATTGGTGGGGAGATAATGAAGAATAAAATTAGCACTTTGTCAACGTGTTAAACCTTGCTGGGACTTTCTGCTGGCATATTTTTATAGTTTAGGAGGATAAATGATGAGATCATAAATTCTGCCAACTTTTCAGCTGATCTTCCAAAGTAAAAATACAAAAAAGCTGCAACTGTGCACAACAGAAGTTGTTGTTCACTGAGAATGCTGTACTACCACCGTAATTCCCAATTAGGGAAATATATATTAAAAATTGTCACATTCTCCTATAGGACATCTGTTGGTGGTTTACGCTGAATAATCCTTCCTTCCTTCCTTCCTTCCTTCCTTCCTTCCTTCCTTCCTTCCTTCCTTCCTTCCTTCCTTCCTTCCTTCCTTCCCTCCTTCCCATCCCTTCCCTTAACCGAGTTGTTTCAGCAATTTTCTCCAGTGATCAATCTAAAGGAAGTGCATTTTTTTCCCACTCGCAGTAATGTGTTAGTTAATTATTCTGCATGTTTTTAGTTTCTCCTGAAATGAGCACAGTATTTTTTCCCAAAATGCAAAGCTTGGCTAATGAAATTGATTCGAGCAGGACAAGGGAGCTAGGAAGGGGAGGCATAAAATAAGCTGCATGTATATCATGGGGGGGGGGGGGAGATTAGGCATCATCTTCACATTGTTATATAGACCCAGAAATGAGCTTGTTACTTCAGCAACTTTTTCCTAACAACTGCAGGAATAATGTGCAAAAATTCACGGATCACAGCAAACCACTTCCCCTTCTAGAAGATTTACTTCCAGAAAATTGGGAGATTGGCATGATACAAAAGGGGAAAGGACTGTTCGTTATCTTCTGAATTTTCCGTAAACAAGTATCTATCTTAATAATAATAATAATAATAACAACAATAACAACAACAATAACAACAACAACAACATTGGAAGGGACCTTGGAGGTCATCTAGTCCAATCCCCTGCTCACGCAGGAAACCCTACACCATTTCAGACAAATGGCTGTCCAGTCTCTTCTTAAAAACTTCCAGTGTTGGAGCATTCACCGCTTCTGGAGGCAGGTTGTTCCACTGGTTAATTGTTCTAACGGTCAGGAAGTTTCTTCTTAGTTCTAGGCTGCTTCTCTCCTTGGTTAGTTTCCATCCGTTGCTTCTTGTCCTGCCTTCAGGTGCTTTGGAGAATAGCTTGACTCCCTCTTCTTTGGGGCAGCCCCTGAGATATTGGAAGACTGCTATCATGTCCCCCCTCGTTCACCCCTGCCACAGAGTACTTACCACACTACTTGTTGACTTCAGGATGTAACAAAAATGAGCTGTTGCTGAGGGTGGTGGAGAAATGCCAAGGATGGGGGGGGGGATCACTGATGTATTTATTTCCTACATTGCCCTATGACTTCAGTTGCCAGAGATAGGTGGAAATCTATTCAAAATGAAGTCTGTAAAATAAGCCAATATACAAAGAATAAGAATAGAAGCACTATAGAACTTAAACCCAGCAGTTCTCATAATAGAAGATTCATAATAGATTTTTGTAAAAAAAAAAACAAAACAAAAAAAAACCACATAGTGAGAATTGCAGCAGGGTAATATTCAATAACTTAAAAATTGTTTCCTGAAAATTACTGGGAAAATAAAAAGTTCTTCTCCTACTTTTAAATTGGAAGGAGTTTGGTGAAAGCGTATTAAAAGACATAAGGTTTGGCGAGTTGTAGCTGATGACTTTTGACAAATTTGCTTAAGTTAGTTAGTTATTAAATTCCTTCTGATTTTCGGCTAACATGGATTAACATGGCTCTCCTCATACAATTCGGTTTTGATCCTAGAAAGATCCAAAGTAGAATGATGTGGCTGACAAGACTTTTTACCTTGATCAGTTTCCATTCATTGCTTCTTGCCTTGCCTTCTGGCGCTTTGGAAACTAGGTTGATCCCTGTTTTTTGTGGCAGCCCCTCAAAGAAGAGGGGGTCAACTTAGTTTCCAAAACCAGAAGGCAAGACAAGAAACAATGGATGGAAACTAATCAAGGATAGAAGCAACCTAGAACTAAGGAGACATTTCCTAACAGTGAGGACAATTGGAAGGGCAGATTGTGGGTGCTCCATCACTGGAGGCTTTTAAGAAGACTTTTAAGAAGAGACTGGACAGCCATTTGTCTGGAATGGTATAGGGTCTTCTGATTGAGCAGAGGTTTGGACTAGAAGGCCTCCAAGGTCTCTTCCCACTCTGCTATTCTGTTATCATAAATAGGGTGACCCCAATGATAACATTGCTTATTATAAATATGGGGCTATTCCTTACAAGGTCTCATTTGGCTGATTGACCACAAGAAGGGTCTCAGATGAAGACACTGAAGCCTTGAGAACACAAGAATCCAAGAGCTAGGTCTTCTGGCAGTTTCTACAGATAAAGACACTTCTGACATCAAACCATTCTTTCAGCATTGGTCTCAATAGTCAACATTATCAGGCAAGTTGATACCCATAAGATACCACTCAATGCAAGGAACAGTGATGAAAGTGTAGAGAAGGAACAAACTTCTCTACTTGTATGAGTCAAAGCTGAATTTCTAGAGAAGTCCTGCAAGCTGAGCTTTTGAAATCAATTTATCCTGAGTCCAGCCTCACAATCTGGACATAGAAACTCCCTCCTGATTTGCCAAATTCTTCCCTATGAAACCTCATCCAATTATTTAAGCTCCACCCTTTTTTCTATGACTTATTGAGTGGGCTTCAAAATCTCAGGAGAATTGTCTATGTATCGATTACACAGGGATCACAAAAATTACTGGTCAATATTTTGTTGCTTCTTGACCAAAGGGAATGTTGTTGTTGTTGTTGTTGTTGTTGTTTGTTATATATACAAGAATGTGAAGTCATGGCTGCAAGTGTTTAGCTGGCATTGGCCTTCATTTGCATCAAGTTCTTCCCAAGAACCTCAGATGTTGTATATGCATGGATCCAAGTAGTGTTGCTTTTTGCATTTTACAGATGGAAATTTTGTCAGTGTGCAGATTTTCTAA
>NW_015389162.1:105189-108132 GCF_001527695.2 Protobothrops mucrosquamatus | reverse complement strand
TGTTGTTGTTGTTGTTGTTGTTGTTGTTTGTTATATATACAAGAATGTGAAGTCATGGCTGCAAGTGTTTAGCTGGCATTGGCCTTCATTTGCATCAAGTTCTTCCCAAGAACCTCAGATGTTGTATATGCATGGATCCAAGTAGTGTTGCTTTTTGCATTTTACAGATGGAAATTTTGTCAGTGTGCAGATTTTCTAAGTGCCATCCCAGATTTTTTGGTATGGCACCCAGTGTGTGGATAACCCCTGGGACCACCACAGCCAGTTTATCCCATAATCTTTTAATTATGATTTTCAGAACTTGATCCTTTTGATCTTCTGCAATTTTTTGTCTTCTATTCTACTATCTCCTGGTAATGTCACATCAATTATCCTCCCTTTCTTCTTCTCAACCACAGTTAAATCTGGTGTGTTATGAGCCAAGACTTTATTAGACTGTATTTGGAAAACCCCACAATATTTTAACCTGTTCATTTTCAATTCATTTTTTCAATTCTTAATTTCCCACTCATTTTTCATTACAAGCCTATGCTAATTTTTACAGATGTTCTGGCGAATCATTTTGGCAACTGTCTGGTGTCATTGTTTATGATCAGTCTGTGCAATCTTCTTGCACACAAAATTATTATTAATTGCAGTTAGGTTCTCCCTGTTGATATGAGTTTAAATCTGGTGCGATGCAATTGACAGATAACTATATTAGCAAATATAATCCTAAGAATCAACTCATTTTTTAAAAACATGCTTCCTTTCTTAACTTCAGCATATTTAATTAAATATTACCCTAATTATGTTCTGCACAATTATTTTATGCCCTCCTTGGCTTTTTCAGTCTTCAAATATTTGCCCATAATATTATTATCCCTTGCACACATTACATCTTTTAACCTTTTCTCACAAGTTATTCTCACACCAGGCTTCTAATTGTGTTTGCTTTTGGCTGTTGAGGATCCTCCAGAGGGCTTATCTGTCCCAGGGATCTAGGAGCACAAGATAAGAGTTCCCTTTTGCTGCTCTTCTCCTTCTCCTTCTCCTTCTCCCTCTCCTTCTCTCCCTCCTCCTGTGCAGAACTCACAGTGGTGGGATTCAAATATATGAATAACTGGTTCTCTGTGTGGATGCCACTTCCGAAAGTTCATTCTGGGCCTGGGCAACAAAAAATTAGCTACCGGTTCTGCCGAAGTGGTGTGAACTGGTTGAATCCCACCACTAAGAACACATTAGGTGGGCAAGTGATTTCCAGGCATTTTGATCAATTCCCAGCATCTTTGGCTTTGTCATTAATAATTTTAAGATCTTCCTTAAGTCTTCGGTGCCAAGATTCAGTTCTTATTCTATTCTATTCTATTCTATTCTATTCTATTCTATTCTATTCTATTCTATTCTATTCTATTCTATTCTATTCTATCCCATCCCATCCCATCCCATCCCATCCCATCCCATTCCATTCCATTCCATCCCATTGATTAGGGGATTGGAGGCTAAAACATATGAGGAACGGTTGCTGGAATTGGGTATGTCTAGTTTAACGAAGAGAAGGACGAGGGGGGACATGATAGCAGTGTTCCAATATCTCAAGGGCTGCCCCAAAGAAGAGGGAGTCAAGCTATTCTCCAAAGTGCCTGAGGGCAGGACAAGAGGCAATGGATGGAAGCTAGTCAAGGAGAGAAGCAATCTAGAACTAAGGAGAAACTTCCTAACAGTTAGAACAATTAACCAGTGGAACAACCTGCCTCCAGAAGCGGTGAATGCTCCAACACTGGAAGTTTTTAAGAAGAGACTGGACAGCCTTCTGTCCGAAATGGTGTAGGGTTTCCTGCCTGAGCAGGGGGTTGGACTCGATGACCTCCAAGGTCCCTTCCAACTTTATCATCATCATCATCATCATCATCATCATCATCATCATCATCATCATCATCATCATTATTATTATTCCATTCTTTATTGGCCAAGTGTGATTAGACACACAAGAAATTTGTCTCCGGTGCATAAGCTCTCAGTGTACATGCAAAACATCAAAATAATAATAATCATAATAACAAAATAATGATAATCAGATGTCATATTAATGACACAAATAATGCCGGCCTCTAGGCATATATAAGATATGGCCAACAGACTACATTTGGACATAGAGACCTGATTATAGGAGCTTATGCTCTCTTCAACTCTAGTCTGGATTACTGCAAGGTGATGTACATTGGGCAACCTTTGCAGATTACTCAGAAACTGGGGTCTCTATTGCAGTAAGGTGAAAGACCCTAGAACTATATATCACTGGTATTGCAGACACTACATTGTTTCCCAGAAGTTTTCTTCTGGGTCCTCTTCAAAACGTTGTTTTTAACCTACAACACCCAACATGGCTTGCTGCGCCCTAGGTGCAGGACTGTCTCTTCTCTGTCTGATGTCTCTGCTCTGCATGTTGAACCTGGAAGAAGAGGCGTCAGGCCCCTTAGCTGCCGAGCGTGATCGATAAAGCAAGATTGACAGATCTTCTTTAATGAGTTTTAATGTGCCCCCAAAGAGGCTTGAGAACGGAGAGAAGAACCCTCCAGCCTCCCTTGATTAGTGACTTTATTAAGGCAGAGTGTCTTTGAAGTTTTTGAATCTTATTTCATGGAATGTTGCAGGGTGAACTAAGAGCCTGCTTTGTTTGATAAGCTGTAATAGGATCTCCCATCTGCTGATGGCTTTTAAAAAAAAGAAAACCACAGTTAAAACATCCATAGTTTGAATAACATCGGTCTATCTGGACCCTCTCCAGTCGGGCTTCAGGCCGGGGTACAGCACGGAAACGGCATTGGTCACGTTGGTTAATGATCTCTGGAGGGCCCGGGACAGGGGTTGTTCCTCTGTCCTTGTTCTTTTGGACCTCTCAGCGGCTTTTGATACTGTGGACCACAGTATCATGCTGCGGCGGTTGGGTGGGTTGGGAGTGGG
>NW_015389162.1:59647-104405 GCF_001527695.2 Protobothrops mucrosquamatus | reverse complement strand
ACTGGCCTAGGGTAATTTTTAGGGGGGTTTTAATTATATTTTAAATTCGACAAATATTTAATATTCCTTTTAATTAATTTTAAATTTGTATTGTTTTGTATGTATTTTAAATAGATTGTCAGCCGCCCTGAGTCCTACGGGAGAAGGGCGGGATATAAATTCAAATATAAATAAATAAATAAATAAATAAATAAATAAAATGAAAGGTGCACACTACAGCACAATTAAACTAAGTTAGAAGGAAATGTGTCATATCAAGGGATGTGCATGGAATGCTATAGCATTAAGCCATAAATTGTTTTAACTTCTCCTCTTGGGATGCCACTATAGGGCATTGCATGCCAAAACAACTAACAGTTTTCCCCCTTGTGCCATCACTCTGCTGCACACCTAATTCCCACAGCAGTGTCTTATGTCTAAGGATATTTACCCATGTGGTCTGGCTGTATCACTTTTATCCTTCTCATCTCTTCTACTACCTTCTCTTATTGGCATCATTATTATGATTATCGTTATTTTGTTATTATGATTATTATTATTTTGATGTTTTGCATGTACACTGAGAGCTTATACACCGGAGACAAATTCCTTATGTGTCTAATCACACTTGGCCAATATAGAATAGAATAGAGTAGAGTAGAGTAGAGTAGAATAGAATAGAATAGAATAGAATAGAATAGAATAGAATAGAATAGAATAGAATAGAATAGAATAGAATAGAATAGAATAGGGCTTTTTTTTGTCATAGAACGCTCAGAACAGAGTTCCGGCACCTTTTTGGGATGGAACCTTGTAGAGTAGGCAAGGCAGATTGTATGGCGTGTGTGAGTTCCAGCACTGCAATAGAACGGAACGGAACGGAACAGAACAGAACAGAACAGAACAGAACAGAATAGAATAGAATAGAATAGAATAGAATAGAATAGAATAGAATAGAATAGAATAACAGAGTTGGAAGGGACCTTGCATGTCATATAGTCCAACCCCCCAGCTCAAGCAGGAGACCCTACAACATTTCTGACAGATGGCAGTCCAGTCTTTTCTTGAAAGATTCTAATTCTATTCTATTCTATTCTATTCTATTCTATTCTATTCTATTCTATTCTATTCTATTCTATTCTTTCCATTAAGGCTGATGCACAGAGTCCAAGAATGTGTGACTTCTATCTTAGTTATGTGAGATGGAAGATGCTGTCTAACGAAACCCCCTCATCCTGGTCTGGCTCCCAGTTAGGCTGATATTTTGTTTTCCCCACAAAAATGGTACAGTGGTAAGTGATGCCTTCTCAGTTCCAAATAGCAGAATTTCAACAGAGCAGTTTTTCTGGACGGTTTCCAAGTTAACCAACAATTCAGTACATATACCACTTAGTTGCCTGGGTTTGCACCACCCAGTAAAACTATAGCCGAATTGACAAAACACAGGGGCTGCGTTCAGCAAGATGCTATGCCCAAACACAGTGTATATGAATTAATTCCATGGCCTAATGCACACCACACACTGGCCTAACTTATGCTGAATTGCAAGCTTTCCATCTCTATTTCAGCCTGGCTTAGCGTGATGTGCAAAGTCACCCAATTGCCTTGAGGCTGCTTAGGGAAACCGCTTTCACAGAAGTTTTCAGTCTGCTGTAGGGCACTGAAAGATATTCACACTCCATCTGCATTTTACCCCTGTAGGTCATCCCTCCGCACTACTGTTTACTGTTGGATTAATGGAAAATGGTACAGCCTATGAAATAACTAGAAACATGCTTATAGGTCAGTGATGGCGAACCTTTTAGAGACCGAGTGCCCAAACTGCAACCCAAAACCCACTTATGTATCGCCAGGTGCCGGGTGGGTGTGGCCCACTCGGCAGGCGCAGCTACAGTGGGCTTGGTAGACTGGGTGGGCGTGGCCACTGGATGGGTGTGGCTGCAGTAGTCATGGCAGATTGGGTGGGCATGGGCGGGGTGGGCGGGGCCACCTCGATGTTGCTTATGGGGAGGGACACCTGTGGGAGCCGGGCAGGGTTGGGGGAGATCCAGGGGTCTCTGGTGGGTGGGATGGTGGGCTCCCCAATGGCGGCTCCAGGCTGGCTGGCCTTAGGCAAGTGATGGTGAACTTTTAGAGACCATGTGTGCTGAGGCAATGGCACGTGCCCACAGAGAGGGCTCCGTGTGCCGCCTCTGGCCCACGTGCCATAGGTTCGCCACCACTGTTATAGGTGCTTCCTCTGTGTTATCTTACAGGGAACATTGATTCTTTTAATGCAGTTTACAGATTGCACAAAATACAAGGGATGAAATTTTGCAAGCAGCAATTTATACGCAAACAAGACTGGATTTCCAGAATTCTCTCGTGCATTACAATAGATCAAATTGCCCTTGTTCATTCACAGAAATTCAAATAGTGATCACCAGTCAAGCAAGCATTGAGCTGGGAATATCTTGACCAAGAATGGTTTTAAAGAAGGAAGGCAGGTAAGTTTTCACCATGAACCATTCTTGGTGAAGATTTTCCCATTTCAACCACTTGGCTGGTGATCACTGTTTGAATTTGCAATTAAAATAGCAGCACTCCCACCTCGTAATCTTAATCTGATTGGCTCTTTTCGCTACATAAACTATGATAGCCAGCAGAGAGTCAAAAGTGCCCCCTTCTGGTTAGATGACGCACAATTTCATTCAGAGCATTTTATTCTTGGGCCAACCATTTTTTTTTTAAAGAGAATCTCTTTACTGAAATGTTTTCTGATTCTTCAGGATAAATGGCCCTAATAGCAGTGGCAAAGCAAACATATCATTAGACTATGGAGATCCTATTTATGATGTTAATATGATAGGAAATAACATGCATGGTAAACCAAATATAATGTTTTAAACATTCTACATCAGACCAAATTGTGGAGGGGAGTGAAAAACCCATGCTTTCCTAACATTTTTGCATTTGTTTATGAAACATGTATTACTGAGCTTCATAAATCTGTACTTTTAGAAAAAGCTGTTGCAAATCCACATGTTGAAGTAGATGTTTAAAATTCTCAAAATCTATATATCTCACAATCAAATGCTTCCATGTATCTAGAACAAGAAATAGGTTCGACAAAGTTTCTACCATTCCTACCATTAGCTTAAAAGAATAATTACACCTGAACCAGCAAATGTCATCACAAACACTAATTTCAAGCAATAGTGGGAATAAAATTCCCCATGCTTATTTATTCAGCAGGCGTTTTACTGCCAACTTGTCTGAGTTTGCCGCTTCAAGCAAGGCACCAGCAAAAATACATATTTCCTTTCTAATTCAAATTCTCAGAGTTTTAGAGTGTGCTTTTTCAGCCACAAAATCCAAATATTAACTAGACATGCATGCATCAAAATACATATTAGTCTTCCTTCCCATTTTTCAAAATGCCTCCTGGTATTCCATGTCCTTCTCAGGATATTTTGGAATGTCTTAGATCAGGGGAATCCAACCTTGGCAACCTTAAGACGTGTGGACTTCAGCTCCCAGAATTCCCCAGCCAGCTATGCAAGATTGGACACTCCTGTTTTTAAGCTTCCTTGGTTGTTACAAGGGGTGATGCTACTGTTTCTTCAACTTTGTCCATCACTCTGGGTTGTCCAGATGTTCAGATCTACATGGAGGATAAATCCATCTATCAATATCCCTCTAACTAACTCGTGCCAGTTATGTTTGGTTATGCACAATCAAACACTGAAAAGTGGGTGTTTTATTATGGATCAGCCTTTAGGTCATCTGAAAAACTGAGATTTGGGTGGTCTTCTTCTTTCTTCTTTCTTCTTTCCTCCTCCTCCTCCTCCTCCTCCTCCTCCTCCTCCTCCTCCTCCTCCTCCTCCTCCTCCTCCTCCTCTTTTTCTTCTTCTTCTTCTTCTTCTTCTTCTTCTTCTTCTTCTTCTTCTTCTTCTTCTTCTTCTTCTTCTTCTTCTTCTTCTTCTTCTTCTTCTTCTTCTTCTTCTTCTTCTTCTTCTTCTTCTTCTTCTTCTTCTTCTTTTCTCTTTCCTTGTTTTCTTTCCTTTTCATTTCATAACTTCAGTGAATATAAGAAATTATTCAGCCCAGCTTTAACATTCATGGGACATAGAATCAAGGATCTACCAATTCAGACAAACCAACAGTAAACAACAGCCTAATCAAGGAATCACCAAGAACGCTCCCACTAACAAGGCAAGCCACTATATAAACTATACAAACAGAAAGCAAACTCCACTCCCTTCTAATATTGATGATGTTACCTAGTTGGGTAATGAAATGTCTTCAAGAAAATCAGCAATCCCCAAGAGCACCAAGGACCCCACAAAATAGAAACAGTTGCACATCTAACAGCTGATGTCTCTCAGGATTGGACTGGATGAGTTGGGTTGCAAGATTTGATTAATTCATCTATTCATTTAATTTATACAGCCACCATCTCACAGGCAAGCAACTCTGGGCAGCGTACAACAAAACTAACTAACCAAAAGGTTAGCTTGAAAGATCACAAAGGGGAACATTAATTATGAAGAGTGATGTGCAGTCCAGGCGATTGTTTTGAGCAACTGTTTTCCTTTACTAAAGCAGCTCTTGCTGCAATCTTTAGCCCTAAAGCAGCAACGAGGCGATAGCTTTTCTCTCTTGGAGAAAAGATTTGAGTGTGCTGATCCTGCATCCCCTAAATATAAAATAACCTGCTGCCCTCTGGCATTGGGGAAGACCCTATGCCATGATCAGCATGGAAGTAAATTTCAACTCCCATCCCAGTTGCCTTCTTTATAAAGACAAGAGGACACATCTGATTGTCCTTTGTCTTAACCAGCCAACTATCTCGGACCATCCTCATGTTGTTGTTAGTTGCAAAGTCGTGGTTCCTCCAGGCCTTCCTGTCCTCTACCATCTTCTGGAGTCCATTTAAGCTTACGCCTGCTGCTTCCGTGACTCCATCCAGCCACCTCGTTCTCTGTCGTCCCCTTCTTCTCTTGCCCTCCATCTTTCCCAGGCCACCCTCATAAACCCAGTTAATTCAAAGAGGGCTGCTTTTATTGTGGCCTTCTATCTCTGCATGCCAGTAGGAACCAAATGCCTCTTTAACAATTAAAAATTAGGATCCCAGTTAGCTTTCATCAGGAATTGAAGCCTAGGCTTAACTTCCCCTCTCCCATCCAGCATGCAGTATATTACAATATATCTGGCATTGTTTTAGAGAGGCACAGAGGAAGCAGCATATTTTCCTGATTAGGGTCGAATGAAAAAAAAAATCACTCTTCCCCCAAATTGAGATAATGATCTTAAAACTTCAAAATGATGCAGAGACTTACTTGCACCCCCACCCACCACCCCTTCCTTAGGCTCAACATGAAGCAGAGTAATCGTTTTGTTNTGTTGTTGTTGTTGTTGTTGTTGTTGTTTGTTATATATACAAGAATGTGAAGTCATGGCTGCAAGTGTTTAGCTGGCATTGGCCTTCATTTGCATCAAGTTCTTCCCAAGAACCTCAGATGTTGTATATGCATGGATCCAAGTAGTGTTGCTTTTTGCATTTTACAGATGGAAATTTTGTCAGTGTGCAGATTTTCTAAATGCCATCCCAGATTTTTTGGTATGGCACCCAGTGTGTGGATAACCCCTGGCACCACCACAGCCAGTTTATCCCATAATCTTTTAATTATGATTTTCAGAACTTGATCCTTTTGATCTTCTGCAATTTTTTGTCTTCTATTCTATCTCCTGGTAATGTCACATCAATTATCCTCCCTTTCTTCTTCTCAACCACAGTTAAATCTGGTGTGTTATGAGCCAAGACTTTATTAGACTGTATTGGAAAACCCCACAATATTTTAACCTGTTCATTTTCAATTCATTTTTTCAATTCTTAATTTCCCACTCATTTTTCATTACAAGCCTATGCTAATTTTTACAGATGTTCTGGCGAATCATTTTGGCAACTGTCTGGTGTCATTGTTTATGATCAGTTTGTGCAATCTTCTTGCACAAAATTATTATTAATTACAGTTAGGTTCTCCCTGTTGATATGAGTTTAAATCTGGTGCGATGCAATTGACAGATAACTATATTAGCAAATATAATCCTAAGAATCAGCTCTTCATTTTTTTAAAACATGCTTCCTTTCTTAACTTCAGCATATTTAATTAAATATTACCCTAATTATGTTCTGCACAATTATTTTATGCCCTCCTTGGCTTTTTCAGTCTTCAAATATTTGCCCACTAATATTATTATCCCTTGCACACATTACATCTTTTAACCTTTTCTCACAAGTTATTCTCACACCAGGCTTCTAATTGTGTTTGCTTTTGGCTGTTGAGGATCCTCCAGAGGGCTTATCTGTCCCAGGGATCTAGGAGCACAAGATAACAGTTCCCTTTTGCTGCTCTTCTCCTTCTCCTTCTCCTTCTCCTTCTCTCCCTCCTCCTGTGCAGAACTCACAGTGGTGGGATTCAAATATATGAATAACTGGTTCTCTGTGTGGATGCCACTTCCGAAAGTCCATTCTGGGCCTGGGCAACAAAAAATTAGCTACCGGTTCTGCCGAAGTGGTGCGAACCGGTTGAATCCCACCACTAAGAACACATTAGGTGGGCAAGTGATTTCCAGGCATTTTGATCAATTCCCAGCATCTTTGGCTTTGTCATTAATAATTTTAAGATCTTCCTTAAGTCTTTGGTGCCAAGATTCAGTTCTTATTCTATTCTATTCTATTCTATTCTATTCTATTCTATTCTATTCTATTCTATTCTATCCCATCCCATCCCATCCCATCCCATCCCATCCCATCCCATTCCATTCCATTCCATTCCATCCCATTGATTAGGGGATTGGAGGCTAAAACATATGAGGAACGGTTGCTGGAATTGGGTATATCTAATGTTTAATGAAGAGAAGGACGAGGGGGGACATGATAGCAGTGTTCCAATATCTCAGGGGCTGCCCCAAAGAAGAGGGAGTCAAGCTATTCTCCAAGGTGCCTGAAGGCAGGAGAAGAAGCAATGGATGGAAACTAATCAAGGAGAGAAGCAACCTAAAACTAAGGAGAAACTTCCTAACAGTTAGAACAATTAACCAGTGGAACAACCTGCCTCCAGAAGCGGTGAATGCTCCAACACTGGAAGTTTTTAAGAAGAGACTGGACAGCCTTCTGTCCGAAATGGTGTAGGGTTTCCTGCCTGAGCAGGGGGTTGGACTCGATGACCTCCAAGGTCCCTTCCAACTTTATCATCATCATCATCATCATCATCATCATCATCATCATCATCATCATCATTATTATTATTATTATTATTCCATTCTTTATTGGCCAAGTGTGATTAGACACACAAGAAATTTGTCTCCGGTGCATAAGCTCTCAGTGTACATGCAAAACATCAAAATAATAATAATCATAATAACAAAATAATGATAATCAGATGTCATATTAATGACACAAATAATGCCGGCCTCTAGGCATATATAAGATATGGCCAACAGACTACATTTGGACATAGAGACCTGATTATAGCAGCTTATGTTCTCTTCAACTCTAGTCTGGATTACTGCAAGGTGATGTACATTGGGCAGCCTTTGAAGATTACTCAGAAACTGGGGTCTTTATTGCAGTAAGGTGAAAGACCCTAGAACTATATATCACTGGTATTGCAGACACTACATTGTTTCCCAGAACTTTTCTTCTGGGTCCTCTTAAAAACGTTGTTTTTAACCTACAATACCCAACATGGTTTGCTGCACCCTAGGTGCAGGACTGTCTCTTCCCTGTCTGATGTCTCTGCTCTGCATGTTGAACCTGGAGGAAGAGGCGTCAGGCCCCTTAGCTGCCGAGCGTGATCGATAAAGCAAGATTGACAGATCTTCTTTAATGAGTTTTAATGCGCCCCCAAAGAGGCTTGAGAATGGAGAGAAGAACCCTCCAGCCTCCCTTGATTAGTGACTTTATTAAGGCAGAGTGTCTTTGAAGTTTTTGAATCTTATTTCATGGAATGTTGCATGGTGAACTAAGAGCCTGCTTTGTTTGATAAGCTGTAATAGGATCTCCCATCTGCTGATGGCTTTTTAAAAAAAGAAAACCACAGTTAAAACATCCATAGTTAAAATAACATCAAAATGAAAGGTGCACACTACAGCACAATTAAACTAAGTTAGAAGGAAATGTGTCATATCAAGGGATGTGCATGGAATGCTATAGCATTAAGCCATAAATTGTTTTAACTTCTCCTCTTGGGATGCCACTATAGGGCATTGCATGCCAAAACAACTAACAGTTTTTCCCCTTGTGCCATCACTCTGCTGCACACCTAATTCCCACAGCAGTGTCTTATGTCTAAGGATATTTATCCATGTGGTCTGGCTGTATCACTTTTATCCTTCTCATCTCTTCTACTACCTTCTCTTATTGGCATCATTATTATGATTATCGTTATTTTGTTATTATGATTATTATTATTTTGATGTTTTGCATGTACACTGAGAGCTTATACACCGGAGACAAATTCCTTATGTATCTAATCACACTTGGCCAATATAGAATAGAGTAGAGTAGAGTAGAGTAGAGTAGAGTAGAGTAGAATAGAATAGAATAGAATAGAATAGAATAGAATAGAATAGAATAGAATAGAATAGAATAGGGCTTTTTTTGTCATAGAACGCTCAGAACAGAGTTCCGGCACCTTTTTTGGATGGAACCTTGTAGAGTAGGCAAGGCAGGTTGTATGGCGTGTGTGAGTTCCAGCACTGCAATAGAACGGAACGGAACGGAACGGAACAGAACAGAACAGAACAGAACAGAACAGAATAGAATAGAATAGAATAACAGAGTTGGAAGGGACCTTGCAGGTCATCTAGTCCAACCCCCCAGCTCAAGCAGGAGACCCTACAACATTTCTGACAGATGGCAGTCCAGTCTTTTCTTGAAAGATTCTAATTCTATTCTATTCTATTCTATTCTATTCTATTCTATTCTATTCTATTCTATTCTTTCCATTAAGGCTGATGCACAGAGTCCAAGAATGTGTGACTTCTATCTTAGTTATGTGAGATGGAAGATGCTGTCTAACGAAACCCCCTCATCCTGGTCTGGCTCCCAGTTAGGCTGATATTTTGCTTTCCCCACAAAAATGGTACAGTGGTAAGTGATGCCTTCTCAGTTCCAAATAGCAGAATTTCAACAGAGCAGTTTTTCTGGACGGTTTCCAAGTTAACCAACAATTCAGTACATATACCACTTAGTTGCCTGGGTTTGCACCACCCAGTAAAACTATAGCCGAATTGACAAAACACAGGGGCTGCGTTCAGCAAGATGCTATGCCCAAACACAGTGTATATGAATTAATTCCATGGCCTAATGCACACCACACACTGGCCTAACTTATGCTGAATTGCAAGCTTTCCATCTCTATTTCAGCCTGGCTTAGCGTGATGTGCAAAGTCACCCAATTGCCTTGAGGCTGCGTAGGGAAACCGCTTTCACGGAAGTTTTCAGTCTGCTGTAGGGCACTGAAAGATATTCACACTCCATCTGCATTTTACCCCTGTAGGTCATCCGTCCGCACTACTGTTTACTGTTGGATTAATGGAAAATGGTACAGCCTATGAAATAACTAGAAACATGCTTATAGGTCAGTGATGGCGAACCTTTTAGAGACCGAGTGCCCAAACTGCAACCCAAAACCCACTTATGTATCGCCAGGTGCCGGGTGGGTGTGGCCCACTCGGCAGGCGCAGCTACAGTGGGCTTGGTAGACTGGGTGGGTGTGGCCACTGGATGGGTGTGGCTGCAGTAGTCATGGCAGATTGGGTGGGCATGGCCGGGGTGGGCGGGGCCACCTCGATGTTGCTTATGGGGAGGGACACCTGTGGGAGCCGGGCAGGGTTGGGGGAGATTCAGGGGGTCTCTGGTGGGTGGGATGGTGGGCTCCCCAATGGCGGCTCCAGGCTGGCTGGCCTTAGGCAAGTGATGATGAACTTTTAGAGACCATGTGTGCTGGGGCAATGGCACGTGCCCACAGAGAGGGCTCCGCGTGCCGCCTCTGGCACACGTGCCATAGGTTCTCCACTACTGTTATAGGTGCTTCCTCTGTGTTATCTTACAGGGAACATTGATTCTTTTAATGCAGTTTACAGACTGCACAAAATACAAGGGATGAAATTTTGCAAGCAGCAATTTATACGCAAACAAGACTGGATTTCCAGAATCCTCTCTTCCATTAAGATAGATCGAATCGCCCTTGTTCATTCACAGAAATTCAAATAGTGATCACCAGTCAAGCAAGCATTGAGCTGGGAATATCTTGACCAAGAATGGTTTTAAAGAAGGCAGGTAAGTTTTCACCATGAACCATTCTTGGTGAAGATTTTCCCATTTCAACCACTTGGCTGGTGATCACTGTTTGAATTTGCAATTAAAATAGCAGCACTCCCACCTCGTAATCTTAATCTGATTGGCTCTTTTCCCTACATAAACTATGATAGCCAGCAGAGAATCAAAAGTGCCCTCTTCTGGTTAGATGACACACAATTTCATTCAGAGCATTTTATTCTTGGACTAACCTTTTTTTTTTTAAAGAGAATCTCTTTACTGAAATGTTTTCCGATTCTTCAGGATAAACCGCCCTAATAGCAGTGGCAAAGCAAACATATCATTAGATTATGGAGATCCTATTTATGATGTTAATATGATAGGAAATAACATGCATGGTAAACCGAATATAATGTTTTAAACATTCTACATCAGACCAAATTGTGGAGGGGAGTAAAATACCCATGCTTTCCTAACATTTTTGCATTTGTTTATGAAACATGTATTACTGAGCTTCATAAATCTGTACTTTTAGAAAAAGCTGTTGCAAATCCACATGTTGAAGTAGATGTTTAAAATTCTCAAAATCTACATAATCTCACAATCAAATGCTTCCATGTATCTAGAACAAGAAATAGGTTCGACAAAGTTTCTGCCATTCCTACCATTAGCTTAAAAGAATAATTACACCTGAACCACAAACACTAATTTCAAGCAATAGTGGGAATAAAATTCCCCATGCTTATTTATTCAGGCATTTTACTGCCAACTTGTCTGAGTTTGCCGCTTCAAGCAAGGCACCAGCAAAAATACATATTTCCTTTCTAATTCAAATTCTCAGAGTTTTAGAGTGTGCTTTTCCAGCCACAGAATCCAAATATTAACAAGACATGCATGCATCAAAATACATATTAGTCTTCCTTCCCATTTTTCAAAATGCCTCCTGGTATTCCATGTCCTTCTCAGGATATTTTGGAATGTCTTAGATCAGGGGAATCCAACCTTGGCAACTTTAAGACGTGTGGACTTCAGCTCCCAGAATTCCCCAGCCAGCTATGCAAGATTGGACACTCCTGTTTTTAAGTTTCCTTGGTTGTTACAAGGGGTGATGCTACTGTTTCTTCAACTTTGTCCATCATTCTGGGTTGTCCACATGTTCAGATCTACATGGAGGATAAATCCATCTATCAATATCCCTCTAACTAACTCATGCCAGTTATGTTTGGTTATGCACAATCAAACACTGAAAAGTGGGTGTTTTATTATGGATCAGCCTTTAGGTCATCTGAAAAACTGAGATTTGGGTGGTCTTCTTCTTCTTCTTTCTTCTTTCTTCTTTCCTCCTCCTCCTCCTTTTCCTTCTCCTNACGCTCTTCCTCTCTTCTTCTTCTTCTTCTTCTTCTTCTTCTTCTTCTTCTTCTTCTTCTTCTTCTTCTTCTTCTTCTTCTTCTTCTTCTTCTTCTTCTTCTTCTTCTTCTTCTTCTTCTTCTTCTTCTTCTTCTTCTCTCTTTCCTTGTTTTCTTTCCTTTTCATTTCATAACTTCAGTGAATATAAGAAATTATTCAGCCCAGCTTTAATATTCATGGGACATAGAATCAAGGATCTACCAATTCAGACAAACCAACAGTAAACAACAGCCTAATCAAGGAATCACCAAGAACGCTCCCACTAACAAGGCAAGCCACTATATAAACTATACAAACAGAAAGCAAACTCCACTCCCTTCTAATATTGATGATGTTACCTAGTTGGGTAAATGAAATGTCTTCAAAAAAATCAGCAATCCCCAAGAGCACCAAGGACCCCACAAAATAGAAACAGTTGCACATCTAACAGCTGATGTCTCTCAGGATTGGACTGGATGAGTTGGGTTGCAAGATTTGATTAATTCATCTATTCATTTAATTTATATAGCCACCATCTCACAGGCAAGCAACTCTGGGCAGCGTACAACAAAACTAACTAACCAAAAGGTTAGCTTGAAAGATCACAAAGGGGAACATTAATTATGAAGAGTGATGTGCAGTCCAGGCGATTGTTTTGAGCAACTGTTTTCCTTTACTAAAGCAGATCTTGCTGCAATCTTTAGCCCTAAAGCAGCAATGAGGCGATAGCTTTTCTCTCTTGGAGAAAAGATTTGAGTGTGCTGATCCTGCATCCCCTAAATATAAAATAACCTGCTGCCCTCTGGCATTGGGGAAGACCCTATGCCATGATCAGCATGGAAGTAAATTTCAACTCCCATCCCAGCTGCCTTCTTTGTAAGGACAAGAGGACACATCTGATTGTCCTTTGTCTCAACCAGCCAACTATCTCAGGCCATCCTCGTGTTGTTGTTGTTAGTTGCGAAGTCGTGTCCGACCCATTGTGACCCCATGGACAACGTTCCTCCAGGCCTTCCTGTCCTCTACCATCTTCTGGAGTTCACTGAAGTTCACACCTCCTGCTTCAGTGACTCCATCCAGCCACCTCGTTCTCTGTCGTCCCCTTCTTCTCTTGCCCTCCATCTTTCCCAGGCCACCCTCATAAACCCAGTTAATTCAAAGAGGGCTGCTTTTATTGTGGCCTTCTATCTCTGCATGCCAGTAGGAACCAAATGCCTCTTTAACAATTAAAAATTAGGATCCCAGTTAGCTTCCATCAGGAATTGAAGCCTAGGCTTAACTTCCCCTCTCCCATCCAGCATGCAGCATATTGCAATATATCTGGCATTGTTTTAGAGAGGCACAGAGGAAGCAGCATATTTTCCTGATTAGGGTCGAATGAAAAAAAAAATCACTCTTCCCCCAAATTGAGATAATGATCTTAAAACTTCAAAATGATGCAGAGACTTACTTGCACCCCCACCCACCACCCCTTCCTTAGGCTCAACATGAAGCAGAGTAATCGTTTTGTTTCTTCTACTGTCTTAATCGCATTAGCTAATTATTGTTAAATGGATGAGATGGGCCACAGTCCAGAAGGCCAAGCCAAGGCCTTCTCCTTCCCCACAGGGGATTAGAATTGCATTTCTCGGACAACAGCACCTCTCCTGCTCTCCTTCCTCCTCCTCCAGACCCCTGTAAACTGCTTTAGAAAGGACGGAGGGTGTCCAGAGCAGCCGACAAGGAAAGGATGCTAGAGCAGAGGTATTCAGCCTACAGTCCGATGTTCACACTTAACTGGAGCTGATTGCAAAGAGATGGGCACGCTCTGCAGGCTTTGAAAACCCTTTGCAATTCATGAAATCAAAGGCTTTGCTGAGATTTGTTCACCTCTTCCTGCTTCTGGGAGGAAAAGAAAAGAAGAGGGAGCATGAGAGAGGGGGAGGGAGAGGAGAGGGAGAGAGAAAAGAGAAAAGAGAAAAGAGAAAGAAAGAGAAAAGAGAAAGAGGGAGATGGAAAGAGGAAGAGAAAGAGAAAGAAAGAGGAAGAGAAAGAGAAAGAGAGAGAGAGAGAGAAAAGAGAAAGAGAAAGAAAAAGAAAGAGAAAAGAGAAAAGAGAAAGAGGGAGATGGAAAGAGGTAGAGAAAGAAAAAGAAAGAGAAAGAGAGAGAGAGAGAAAAAAGAGAAAGAAAAAGAAAAAGAAAGAGAAAAGAGAAAAGAGAAAGAGGGAGATGGAAAGAGGAAGAGGAAGAAAAAGAAAGAGAGAGAGAGAGAGAAAAGAGAAAAGAAAAAAAAGAAAAGAGGAAGAGAGAGAGGGAGAGGGAGACAATGGCTGTATCCATAAGCAACTTCTCCCCAACATATTACAGATTCCATTGTCAAGCTGAGTGTCACCAATCACTTTGCTTCTAAGAGCTGTGCTTGGCCCTTTGTTCTAGAACAGGGGTCCCCAACCCCCAGTCCATAGTCCGGCACCGGACCACAGCATGCCAGCAACCGGTCCACACAAACAAGCAAAGCCCCATCCGCGGGATGCAGACAGCACACAAAACCACACACCCCTCCGGTCCGTGGAAAAACCTCTCTCCACGGAACCGGTCCCTGGTGCTCAAAAGGTTGGGGACCTCTGTTCTAGAATATCTCTGTGCATGTCAAATGATTGAGCTCATCCACAGTCCTTCTGAAACCCCAATTTAATTAGTAAATCTTCTGGCAATTATTTCCAAGAGCAGCAATTGATGACATGGCCACTTCCCAAGCTTTTCTACTTCGGGTTTCTGAGATAGTTCTTATTGTCAGACCCCGGATTTTCTTTTGACTCAGGATTTTGGCAACTTTGTTGACGCTCTCCTTGCTTAAGGGACTGCCTGGCCATAGAAGAAACAGAGAAGCAACAGCTTGCGTATTGGTAGAGAATGCGGTCCCACAGATAAGGGGATGGTTTACATCCTGGAAGGTTCCTGGCACTGAAGTCTAATTTTCAGTGGCAATCCTTGTAATGTTACCTCCTTTTTAAAGCTGCAGTTGGATCTATTGCAGCTACGCAGGCAATCATGCTGAGATTTCCTTGCCACTAAACGCTTTGGCAGATGATGTTGGCGTATCATACCTTTGTTGAAGATGAAGGAGCTTGCCAACAGCCCTCTTGGCTGGTGGGCAACTAACTATTTTTCTACGAGAGACAACAGCTCAGTGGTTGTGCAGTTCAGATGCCAGTCTCTGGCAGGGATTTGGGGGAAGAAGCTGCCAACGAGGCTAAAGGGACAGATACACTGATATGTCACATATAAATATCCCAGATTTATTGAGGGGGATGCCACTCAGTGCACTAAGCTGTTATTTTAGCCACCGTTTGATGAATAAGCCAATTGGCTGGGTTCACTTCGAGGCATAATCTATGATTTACAAATTAAAGGGTTGCAGCTTGCACCAGATACAAAGTCGCAAACAAGGACATGACAATGCAAGGTATGGACCAAGCCATAGTAGGATCATGGAATTAAAGTACCGGAAGCACTAAAAGACCATCTAGATTCTAGAGTCATGTTTAAGTTGTTCCATTGAGATATAATAGTTCATACCCATTCACAAAACCTCAGGTTTAAGCCAACACAAGCCCAGCCTTAAGAAAGTTGTTATTAGTGATCCCATTTCACTTCATAGCTAAGGAGGGGTTAAAAGCTGAATCTCAACAATCCTGATGCAATAGTCCAACTGCTAAAATGCATTGGCTTCCATTTGCATGTTTCTTAGAACATAGAATGTAGAATAACAGAGTTGGGAGGGACCTTGGAGGTCATCTAATCCAACCCCCTGCTCGAGCAGGAGAGTCTACACCATTTCAGACAAGTGGCTGTCCTGCCTCTTCTGAAAAGCCTCCTATGATGGAGCACCCACAACTTCTTAAGGCAAGCCATTCCACAGGTTGATTGTTCTCACCGTTAAGAAATTTCACCTTAGTTCTAGGTTGCTTCTCTCCTTGATTCGTTTCCATCCATTGTTTCTTGTCCTGCCTTCAGGTGCTTTGGAGAATAATTTGCCCTCCTCATCTTTGTGGCAGCCCCTCAAACACTGGAGCACTGCTATCACATCTCCCCTAATCCATCCTTCCTTTCACTAGACTAAACATACCCAATTCCTTCAACCATTCTTCATAGGTTTCTTGTGGAGAGAATAGTTTTGAACACTGCAGCATTCATCATAATCAATTATCCTTCGTGAATGCAACTGTGCAGTTTTCTTGAAAATACTATGGAAGTGAGCCACTAATGTCTTCTACTAGAACATGTTTTTACTGCCCATTTTACCCTACAGTTCTGAAATTTCCTAACGTTCTCCCATCCAAGTTTTAATGACCTGCTTCGTTTTCAAGTTCACACAAGGTCAGCTGAGTGCTGCTGACAGTACTTGCTGGATGCAGCGTGTGTCTTTATCTCACCGCAGGACCTATTGAGAGGGTCCTTAGAAGTGTGAAGTGCAGGGGCAATCAGGGGGCAGGGGGTAGGAAATGAGAAAGTCAACACTGTGCCATTGCAATGCACACTAAAGCCCCCCCTGTCTACGTGAGCTGGTGCATCGCATACACATCCCAAGGGGGCAGAGCTTCCAGTACAACCATTTTCACTCTGAAAATGATTGAAAATGTGTCTTCATTGCTCTTGTGAAGTCAGAGGGGGAATATCAAATAGCTTTTTGTTAAATTTCCCCAGGTAATTTGTTTGGTGGGATTAGCAGGTAAAATCTCTGTGTCTTCTAACTCTTCTTTTTAATAAAATAACATTCCAGTCCAGTCCATCCCTCCCACCTTTATTGGCTTCATTGGTGTCCCCTAACAAAATCTAACAAAAAGAGCAAAACACATTTTTTCCCCACAAACGAAAGCAAATATATGTGTCCCAGTATAATGTTGCAGGATCCAATCTGGGTAGGTCACCAGAATCAGAGGTTTAGTTTTCTGAGCTTTCAGACTAATGCTGGAGCCCATTTTCAGGGAACTTCTCTCCTCCAGAAAATGTGCTTTGGGCTCTTCTATGTGTCATATTTAAGTGGTGCCTTCCTACTGACCGCTTGGAAGTGGGAGATACTTCTAATGTAATCTGCCAGATCCCCTGCATGGATTGCCCCTGTGACTATGTAGAACAGATGGGGAGGAAGCTAACCACCACCAGATTGCAAGAACACAAGCGAGCAGTCAGATGAGGAGACCCAAACTCATTGGTAGCCTCACATTGCAATGAACAAGGACGTATAATCAATTTCACAGCTACTAAGATTGTCAGCTGGGCAGGTACAAAAACAGCCAGGGAAATGATTGAAGTCTGGAAAATGGGCCCCTGGTCTGTCAGCAGGAGTGCTGATTTAACACCAGCTTATTGGGTACTTTGGAACTGAGGACTTGGCAGCACAAAGGGAAACAACAGCCAATAGCCGTCCATCAACACACCAATTAACCAATAGGAAGGCATCATATAAATAACGATGCATAGAATAATCCAAAGCACTGGAGAGAGAGGGGGGGGTTCCTGAGGATGGGTTCCAGCATGAATCCGGAAGTTCAGAAGACTAAATCTCTGGTCCCAGGGACCAGCCGAGATTGGATCCTGCAACTCTTTTTTTACCCCAATTCCAGCCTCCATTGAGCATCACCCAAAATCTATTCTGGCTGAGTCTGTGTTTTAGGATAGATGTTCTAAATTTGATAACTGTCATCAAATATCAGCACAACCATCCCTGCAAAGGGAGAGGATTGTCAAGAAGAGGCTGGTCCAGGCTTCCCCATATTATTGCAGTCGACCCATTTGCATTTAGTTTGCAAAACTTTCCAGGAGGAATCTGTCAGTTCAAAAAAATAAAGTCCAAGTCGTTTGGAGCTTGCCAACCATGTTGATCTAATTACGATGATCCACTCATATCCTTCAGCTTACCCCATCTTGCAAATCAATTTTGATTTTAGCTGAGAGGACTTCCCTCTCTCTCTCTCTGCCCCCGGCCCCCTGCTTTTGATAAAGCAGCAAAACATCTGTACGAGCATTTCATAGGTCTTGTTTTCAGGAAATTTCTTTGCTTCCTTTTTTTTCCCCTCCCCCAAAAATAATTTACAGAGGGTTTTTATTTATATATACATTGGATTTTGCTGGTTGTTTTGTCTGCAGTCAACAGAGCTCTGTAGTGTATCAAAAAGAGAATGCAGGCCATCAAAGTATTCTTTAGAAATAGCTAGGAAGGGGCAAGAGAAAAACTAAAACCAACGGACTGACAGACATGATTAGATGAAAAGGGATCACATACAGAGGCAGGCAGATGTTGGCTTCGGACATAACTAAACCATAATACGTTGGCTGATTTTGGTTTAACATGGTGTATGAATCAAACTACTAAGGTTTGGAAGCCATTACTGTCAACTTTATGGGTTGTGAAAAGCAAACATTTTAGTTTAGCCAATAAACTCTAGTTAAACAAACCAATGGTTTTGTGCAATAAGTGAACCCAGTTCTAAGTATGTTGAAAGTGTCATTTAACCATAGAATCAACTCTTTGGTGGTAGCCCAGCTAAAGACAGGTGTTGGGCATATACAGTGCCAATATACACAGAAAGAAAAACAGTTTAGCTTCTTTAAATGAATCTATATCTATCTATCTATCTATCTATCTAGATGGATGGATGGATGGATGGATGGATGGATGGATGGATGGATGGGTGGGTGGGTGGGTGGGTGGGTGGGTGGGTAGGTAGGTAGGTAGGTAGGTAGGTAGATAGATAGATAGATAGATAGATAGATAGATAGATAGATAGATAGATAGATAGATAGATAGATAGATAGATAGATAGATAGATGTAGATGTAGATGTAGATGTAGATGTAGATGATGTAGATATAGATATATTTGTTCTACTAATGGAGCTAATTGGGTACACTCTATTCATGGATGGCATGAGCTGCCTAATTTAGCTGCCATTTGTTGGCCGAGTGAAAATTTCAAAGCACTCTGTATGTCATAAATTATGGCAAACCTGTTCAGAGGCTTGGTGTCACATGCCTGTGTACTTCAACACCGGTTGAAGTACAATAGACTTTTTGGATAGTCAAGAGATGCAAGCTAAGCTGATGAATCTGCCTAGCTAATTAAAAAAAAGGCTACTTCATAAAAGCAATGATGATTTGTGAAATGCACCCAGGCGATGCTTTTTCTCCACCTGTACCTCAAGTTTATCAAGGTCCCTGATTGGATGCTTGCAACAGAACTTTCCCAATTTCCAGGTGGATTGGCTGGGGCAGGGGGCAGGGATGGGTGAAGCAGGCAGGACCAGGTGATCGTGGCCAATTGTCCTAGATCCCTACAGAAATCTGACTATAAATTCAATTGCTTTTGCACAGAGAAGGAAAGTTCAGATTGTTTATTTATTTATTTATTTTGCACCAAAATGTCTATGGAGTTTCATGCATGTTTTCCCCCAAAGCATATAGTTTATCATGGAAGTTTGCCTGATGCACACAAAGAAAGGATGGATGGATGGATGGATGGATGGATGGATGGATGGATGGATTCCACTGTATTTACTTATTTTGAAGGAAGTGAATTTTCGTTTTTTACACAAGTTCAAAGGTAAGAAAAGGTTAACATCTGCATCCAGACATAAGGAGACACCACGTTTGTTTTTTTCCCAATTGATTATGTGCCATCAAAAAAAAAATTGACTCTTCGCCATCACATATATTTTTCCCCTGAGTCTTTCCCTGAGGACGCAAATACATTGATGGCTCTGATGGCTTTGAACATTTCAGAGAGAGATGGAAAAACAGCTCCTGCTTTTTGGAATAAACAAGTCATAACTGTTCGTGACAATAGATGTGTGGTTTTCCCTGAAGGAGGAATAGAAACTAAATACTTGAGGTGATACATCAAGAGCAAATCCTAGAATGCTTTCTTCTTGAGAACATTTTAATGATACCAATAAAGGAGAATATTTGTAGCTCAGGGTTGAAATAATGGCTGTCCAGTCTCTTCTTAAAAACCTCCAGTGTTGAAGCATTCACAGCTTCTGGAGGCAAATTGTTCTACTGATTAATTGTTCTAACTATCAGAAAATGTCTCCTTAGTTCTAGGTTGCTTCTCTCCTTGATTAGTTTCCATCCGTTGCTTCTTGTCCTGCCTTCAGGCACTTTGGAGAATAGCTTGACTCCCTCTTCTTTATGGCAGCCCCTGAGATATTGGAACACTGCTATCATGTCCCCCCTCGTCCTTCTCTTCATTAAACTAGACATACCCAATTCCAGCAACCATTCTTGGTGTTCTCTGACCTTGATTGGTTTTTTGCAGACATTTCATTGCCCAAACTAGGTAACATCATCAGTGCTAGTAAGGAATTGGGTTCACTACTGATGATGTTACCAAGTTGGGTGATGAAGCATCGGCAAGAAAACAGCCAAGCTCAGAGAGCACTAGGGACCCCTCAAAGCCTTAATGAATCCAGCAGGACTTGTTTTTGAGTAAGCTCGTACAGGACAGTGATCTAAATCAGCAGCCCCCCAACTTTTGGGTGCCAGAGACCCATTCAGTGGAGGGTGTTTTTTACGCAGACCGTGGGGGGGGGAAATGGTTTTGCACGTTGCTTGAATCCCATGCATGTGCAGATAGAGTTTCTGTAGTTTGGTCCTGGAGGACCGGGGGTTGGGGACCCCTGGTCTAAATAAAAATCAAAAGATATTGCAGAATATCACAGAGATAGACAAATACTATAAGGCCTGCCAATTCAATGGGGCGATAAAGGAGCATTTAAGTAGCCATCCCTCTGTGCATAAGAGAACAACTGACAGTTTAATTCTGCACGTTTCTGTAGGGTAGGCATGTGGGCCTGTGTGTGTGCAGGTATACCAATTGAGTCCAATGGGGTTTACAGTTAGTAAGCGAATCCAGGGTTTCAGCCTTGGAGTTTGATGGGATGTCACATTTGCATTCCAATCCCATCAATTCTCTTAGGCTGCAGATTCTCTTCGGTGGCTGTAAAGTAAATTATGGGACACTGAAGGTGAAAGTTGTAAATTATCAAGCACTGTCAACTTCAATCTATTCTGTCTCGTGGGTACCTGATTTGACACTGATCAGCTTGTCAGTGACTCTTGCAAAACATTAACTCTCTCTGCTACTCAGATGTCACCAGCCAGAACTGAAACCTTCTTCCTGAAATGCACTGAATATTCTTTGCTGAGTCAAATGTTTGATCTTAAGAATGATCACTTTCTTAAGTGGGGGTCAACTTATTTTCCATAGCAGCAGAAGGCCAGACAAGAAACAATGGAAGGAAACAAATCTAAGAGAGAAGCAACCTAGAATTGAAAAGAAATTTCCTAACAGCGAGAACGATTAACCAGTGGAACAACCTGCCTCCAGAAGTGGTGTGTGCTCCAACACTGGAGGTTTAGAAGAAGAGACTGGACAGCCATTTGTCTGAAATGGTATAGGGTTTCCTGCCTGAGCAGGGGGCTGGACTAGAAGACCTCCAAGGTCCCTTCCAGCTCTATTTGGATTCTGATTCTGCTTTATTTTGGCCATGTCATGCATGCAAATTCATGGGAGAAGGCAACGGTGCCAGGAATAGTTAGTGGAACAAGAAGAAGGGGACAAGCAAAGAACACGTTGGCTTGATACCATCAAAACTAATACAAAGATGAACATCCAACAATTGAAAGAAGATGTGTTTGACAGGGTTGCATAGACACCACTTGCCTATAAAATCGCCAAGAGCAGGACACAACTAAATGGTTAAAACAATGACAAACACAACAGAGAAGGTGTTGGTGTTTTAAGGATGCTAAGCTTGTTCCCTTTTCTTTTTACCATTCCTCTTCATCTTGCTACAGAGATTAATTGGACTTTTAGGGCTACATTCATTTTGTAATGATCCTCCACTGATTATTTTATTCACTAGTTGTTGGAAAACTGTGCAGATCTGCAGAGAGGTGAATGTGCAGAAATGACCTTCTCCTGAACACGCCAGAAACTTCTTAAAATAAGCAAAAGGAGACAAAGCTGGTTAGAAGCGATTGAGTAAGTCATTGATGATAAATAGTGTGTGTTTCCTAGAACTGTAAAGCTAAGACTTGGATCAAAACAGAAATGGTGTCTTTATGGGCTGTCTTTAGGAAGGTCTCCAAAATCATTTCATCACATTCAAATCAAAGGACCCAATAGAAGAAGTTGATTAAGTTATGTAAAGGCAAGCATCTATCATCTTTCCCTCTAATCATCTTGAAAAATTGAAGTGGGATATTTTCCTAGTCTTTGTCATTGAGATTTGTGAAAGGGTTTAAGCAACCGAATGCTCTTCAAGAACAGAGGAATGCCAGAAACGTTTGAAGAATCAGATCTTTGCAAATCTCTGCCTTCCCCAACCTGAACATCGTTATTCAGTTTTCTGAAAGTTCATCAGAATTTAGAATAGAATAGAGCTGGAAGGGACCTTGGAGGTCTTCTAGTCCAGCCCCCCGCTCAAGCAGGAGAACCTACACTGTCTCAGACAGGTGAATGTCTAGTCTCTTCTTAAAAACCTCCAGTGATGGAGCGCCCACGATTTCTGGAGGCAAACTGTTCCACTGGTTGATTGTCCTCACTGTCAGGAAGTTTCTCCTTAATTCCAGGTTGCTTCTCTCTTTGATCAGTTTCCAACCATTGTTTCTCATCCTACCCTCTGGTGCTCTGGTGAACAACTTGACCCCCTCCTCTTTGTGGCAGCCCTTCAGATACTGGAGAACTACAAATGATAATGGTAACCCATAACTTTGTTACTGAAGACCTATATAGACTTATTTAAGTGATTTGCATGTGCAACACAGGTAACAAAGGACCGGGACAATTGTATAGGACAATTGTATAGTTACACATGCCAACTTGCCCTTTTCACCCATCATGATGGATGCCCCTGTGTGCTTTTCTCCCAAGGAACCACAGGCATCTTGTAAAGTTTAAGTACCCCGGTCCTTTCCAAGCTGTTTGAAATACATTGAATGTTGTTTTATAATAAACATCTTATAAAAGCTGTGTTTGAAAGTCTCACATATAAAAAGAGATTTTTGTGATTTTTAGCTGCATTCTGAATGGTTTGTTTAGACAGGTTTGGTTGAATAAACTCCAGTTTGGCCAAGTCTTTAAAACTGTCAACTGTGGTTTACCAATAATAAGTGTGGACTTCACACAATGTGCTAAACCAAACCCTGACCGACAATGTTATAACTTAATGGGAGTCAAACCACTCCCAAAGTCAGACTACAGACAGAAATGAGACTCAAGAATCTAAGATCTAACCCCCTTCATCTTAGAATACAGGATAGAGTTGGAAGGGATCTTGGAGGTCATCTAGTCCAACCCCCTGCTCAGGCAGGAAACCCTATATCATTTCGGACAAGTGACTGTCTAGTCTCTTCTGTGGTACAGTATATGCATATAATTTATGCCAGCACCACAGTTCAAAGGCGTCAATACTTCTTCAATCAGCTGTTCTTGGTGTCCAACTTTCACACCCTCACTGTAAACATACTGCTGTGTTTACAAAATGAATATGTACAAGGAACACATCTAGAACTGTAATAACATACACTAACAGTAACTGTAGCAGGCAATAACTAGTTCTGCACAATGCGTCTGTGTCCATGTTTCAAATGAATATGAAAGCAAGACGTTTTGCTGTTACTGACCTAGAAAGGGAAAAAAAAAACCTGCACATAACTTTCAGTGGAGATTCTCAGCCATCCAGGTCATGGTTTTCCCAAAGGTGCTGTTTTCAAGAGGCAACTGGACTTTCGTGTTTTTTTTCTTGAAGACGTTTTGCTTCTCATCCAAGAAGCTTCTTCAGTTCTTCTTGGATGAGAAGCAAAATGTCTTCAAGAAAAAAAACAAGAAAGTCCAGTTGCCTCTTGAAAACAGCACCTTTGGGACCTGCACATAACTCTTTCAGCTTTTACCTGGATGCATGGAAGCAGAAGTTTAATTCAGAAATCCAGATATATCACAAAACGACCTGCGTATTTTTGACTGGCAGGAGTCTGATTAACAGCACTACTGTAACTCAGAGTAGCTGAATCGTTTTTGGGGGGACAGGAATTTTTGTAGGATATACTTGTAACCAGTGCTTTTTTTCTTTAAAAAAAAGATGCCAGAACTCACACACGTCATACAACCCGCCTTGCCTACCCTACAAGGTTCCATCCAAAAAAGGTGCCGGAACTCCATTCTGGGCGTTCTATGAGAAAAAAAGCCCTGCTTGTAACTGTAACTTTCTCAATAGCTGTATTTCCCTGCAAAAGAGATTTTATAGTCAAGCATCCAATTGTTTTCTAGTTTGGGAGAACAGAAAATAACTGTTGTGCTGAAGCCAGTTGTTCATTCAACTGGTTAATATGTATATGTTACTTACATGTAAAGGTGTAGGTCTATACATATGTTGTATATAGTATGTTTAAATGTGTGTTATGTATGTGTATACTTTGAGAGCAAGCAACTACATTTCATTTTTAATGTGTGCCGTTGTGCCCACAGGGAAAAATGACAATAAAGGTTATCTAATATCACACCTGCAGCAGTTGGGGGGGTCAAGCACTTGCATTCCATTCAGTTGTGAAATGAATGATCCATGATGAAGAGAGGCAGTTGAGAAGGAACTGGATGAGCCAATGTTAAGAGGTCCTGCTATATTGGAGTAACGTGTGAACGTTCTCCCCTAGAGCCAAGTCTTACTGTAGGTGGAAAAGCAAATTCTGTCCTTTGAAAAGTAAAAAAAAAGGAAGAGGCACTTTTTCCCCTGCTCCAAATGTGCAAATCTCACCGTCCCTCTGGGGAAAAAAAACTGCACACTTGGGCTCAAATAAATCAGCTTCTGTGTTTGCCACCGAGAAATCCCATCCATTTTCTACCGGTAATGACAGAGAGAAGAAGGGAGGATGGGCAACCCTTTGCTTTAATTTTCAATTGGGCTGCCACTGTGAAGATCCAATTTAAATTGCATCAAGGGTGCAATCCTTTGAAGTCAAAACCAATGATGCAGCATTGTTCGCAGGGCATCCCTAGGTTGGCAGCTCCGCAAAGGAATCAAACCTTTCCCCCCCTCCATCTCTGCAAGCGCAGAGAATGCAAACGATTGTGTTCCTGGATGGCAAAGTATCCCAAATCTCGTTTAAAAACCCGACACAAAATAATTTGCCATAATTGCCTTTCCATGACTAGATGGCAAAGCAATAAATGAAGATAACCGCGTATAAAAGGACGGATTAAGAGGCAGACTTGAGGGCAACGTAAAATAATTGGAGGACTTTATTACGGCTTGCGACCACTGTGTCTTTAATGGGAGAGGACGATGGTGTGTTCTCACAACAGAGACAGAAAGGTAAATTAATCTTTATGTTTCATCATCAAGCAGTGTAAACATGACCAAGCTTAATTACATTATAATAGATTGCTAACAGCCTGTCCCCAAATGGGGTGCTTGCTTTCCTGCAACTGATTATACTCAAAGTTATCAGCATGCCGAAGCCAGTTCTTAGACTATAGTTTAAAAAAAAATAGGACTCCCACATCAGGTGGATTGACAAACTGCCAAGGCTTGAGTTAAGTTCAAGGCAAAATAAAAATGGCAGAAAGAGGTGAATATTGAATAGCTCTTTTTCTTGGGGCAAATTGCCATTCATTTAATAATAATAATAATAATAATAATAATAATAATAATAGTAGTAGTAGTAGTAGTAGTAGCAGCAGCAGCAACAACAACAACAACAACAACAACAACAACAATAATAATAATAATAATAATAATAATAATAATAATAATAATAATAATAATAATGTTGGAAGGGACCTTGGAGGTCATCTAGCCCAACCCCCTGCTCAGGCAGGAAACCCTATACCATTTCAGACAAATGGCTGTCCAGTCTCTTCTTAAAAACTTCCAGTGTTGGAGGATTCACTGCTTCTGGAGGCAGGTTGTTCCACTGGTTAATTGTTCTAACTGTCAGGAAGTTTCTCCTTAATTCTAGGTTGCTTCTCTCCTTGTTTAGTTTCCATCCGTTGCTTCTTGTCCTGCCTTCAGGTATTTGGAAAATAGCTTGACTCCCTCTTCTTTGTGGCAGCCCCTGAGATATTGGAACACTGCTATCATGCCTCCCCCCTCGTCCTTCTCTTCATTAAACTAGACATACCCAATTCCAGTATCCGTTCTTCATATGTTTTAGCCTCCAGTCCCCTGATCATCTTTGTTGCTCTTCTCTGTACTCTTTCCATAGTCTCAGCATCTTTTTTACATCGTGGCGACCAAAACTGGATGCAGTATTCCAAGTGTGGCCAATGGTTCCGCAACATTTCACCATAATTATGAAGTGCACTAGAACTAAGATAGGGAGACAATTACGTCGGATCGTGACACAACCTTTACAGACACCTCTAAGAGGTAGTAGGTTCAGTGTGGCCAGGGTTTCCACGAAAAGGTTTTCCGTTGACCTGAAAGAACCAACAAAGGGAACTTTTACAAAAACGACGAGTAGGAAGAAGTTTCTTCAGTTGAGTTCTGAAGAACTGAAGAAGCTTCTTAGATGAGAAGCCAAAATGTTTCAAGGGGGAAAAAAAGCTCAAGAAAGTCCAGCTGCCTTTTGGAAAAAGTACCTTTGGGGCATTCATTTGGGGAGTCCGAAATTGACACATTCTAGTTGCCTGTTCTTTCAGCCATTCTCTTTCCATCTAAAGAAGAAGTAACAATTTCCCACATCTTCAGAAGAAGAAAAACATGGTGTAAATCTCAGGGGCAGGGGCTTACCATTTAATTAGGAGATGACCCAAGGATTATGGAGTAGGAGGAATTGTATCTTTAACCACACAAACCTCTGTCCGTGAGTCTACGGCAGTGTTTTTCAACTTTGGCAACTTTAAGATAGGTGGACTTCAACTCCCAGAATTCCCCAGCCAGCTTGGGGAAGTTGCCAAGGTTGAGAAGCACTGATCTACAGCATTCCTGCTTCATTTCAATCACTAGATCTCTTCCTAGCAGGCTGCTTTAAATCAGGAAGCGGAGGCAGGCAGGGTGGCTGCCCAAATCCACGTTTGAATAATGATAATATACATTATTAGATTTATTAAGCAAAATGTTCCCTGAGTGATAAGCTTTTGAGATGGTCAAAGTTGCAACAAACAAGCAATGTGTCAGCCCTACAAGGAAGACCTCATCTGTCATGACTTCATAATATCACTGTTCTTCTTGGGTAAAAGTGTCATAACGCACACGTTCTTTTGACATCGTTGTAGCTTGTTACAGATTCCCTATCAAGACATACCTCTGTTCTCTGAGCCCACTCAGAACCAGGATCTGCTCACCCTATTATTTTGAAATACCACAAACTCAAAATGCAAGACTGACATGCGTTCTTGCTTACAGTATTTTTCCCCAAGCTATCGTGCCTTGCATTTCACCTTACTATCTGCCTACACACCCGTAAAGTTATAACCCAAAGAAGGGTTATAGGCCCAAAGAACCAAGGAAGGCATATGAAATAACTTCCGAGTAGTGCTTTTATTGTTATTCGCCTATATACAGACTCTGACCAGACTAAAGCAATTATCTGCCATAACTATAGATATACTTTGTGAATTGCTAGGGAGGGTCCAACTTTGCTCTCTTCCTGTCCACCAGATGTTCTAAGTTTGCTATGTCTTCTTTTCCTTCTGGGAAAGAGTCTTCTCTCCTGCAACTTCAGATTACTTTCCATCATATCATTTGAGGAGGAGCTTGAACGAACCCCAAGGCTGCATACAGGCCATATCAAAGAGAGAAAGGGACTTGGGTGCAAACTCAAATTATTTTAGAAGGGGCAGAGCCAGACAACCCAAGGAGTCAGATTTCCTCCTGATAAATTGGGACTTTGTCAGCATCACAATCACAAACTTGTATCTTATTCCCCACTAAGCAAATTGCAATTAAAAAGGAATAAGTTGAAAACATCCTTGGGCTTAAAGTTCTTCAGATGTTGTTAGAAAAGAGATATTTTAAATGTAGCTCAGATTTGTTGGCACTGACTAAACAGGATATGAAACATTGAGTGAACGCTATGAAATTTAATGGATGAAACATTTCTGGGGCAAACAGATTATCTAGCTGGCACTATCCGTGTATACATTTTGCCTCCTGACTTTAACTTTTTAATTATCTTTAATACCTTCCAATAGCGTAAAATTCTATCAGCCAGAGAGGAAATTAGGTAGAATTTAACAATCCTTATGGTGAAGTCAAGAAACATATTCTTAACAGTTCCATACGTGCCATGCCATCAGATTTTGCATGTGTGCACAGATGACAGCCAGGCATTGATCTCCGTGGCCAGAGGGAGAAATATTGCTTTAATTTATTTTGAAGTCAAGGTGCTTTTTCCAGCTTCTTTGAATAAATTTGCTTTGCAGCCAACAGATGCTCAGAGAAAAATATGACTTAATCGTGTACATACCAATAACCATTGGGAAAGGAGGGGGGAGGAGGGGGGAGGAGGGTAACCCTTCACAAATAAAATAAGGAGTTAGATAAAGGAGAACATTTCAAATTGGCTTCCAATATTATTTCGCCAACACTTTCCCCCAGTAACATTACAATTATTTATCATTTGTGGGAAAATTTATTAATATGTAATGATGCCAAATGAAGTATTATGCATTGGTTGAATGTGATAAAAGATTATACATAACAATCCAGACCAGCGCTAAAATCTGCCGTACTCAGCGTGTTCCAATTTTTTTTTTATTATTATTATTTTTTATATTATTATTATTATTATTATTATTATTATTATTATTATTATTATTATTATTATTATTATTATTATTATTATTATTATCCAAAGTTTTCATCCTTCATGTAAAGCAGCCTCAGTGTTTGTACTTGGTTCTTATAACCTTTGAAATTCCTCTTGTTTATGGTTGGAAGACCCAAAGAGGTTGGCATTCTTTTCAGTTCAAGGTATTTCCATCGCTCTGAAATGACAGTAGTTTCCTAGATGTTCCAGCTGAAAGAAAAAAGGAATTCTCCCGGGAGGTATAGCAAGGTGACTGAACTCTGAACATTCACAAAGTTAGTAACGACCCTTCACCTTCATAATTTGAACTTGTTCACTCAACTACACACTGCCTCCATAAGTCAAGAATATTCAGATCCAGAGTCCCAAAGATTATCAAAAAAGGGACAAGTATAAGTGGCATTCCTGACCCATCTGAATAAAAAAGTAAATAATAACAATAAATACATAGCTTTTGCATATTGATTTACTTTTGCTATCTCACTTTTCCCTCAATTGTTTTTTTTTTTAAATCCTAATTTCTCTCAACAACAATTCAATTTTTTACCTCTGCAGTTAAATAGGGAATTTCAATCTGTGGCTGCAAATATTCTAACAGGCCAATGATTAGAAGAAATCCCCAAATATGTATTCGTAACAAATACGTTCACATAGTATCTGTGTGGATATATGTGTAGAATAATCTTCCTTTCTGCAGAGGTGAGCTGCCTAAGAACTTGATGGAGAGAGCATGAAACATCATCGCTGAAGACCAGAGAAGGAACTCATCAATCCATAAACCTCCAAGTGGCCTCAACGGCTCTCTAAAAGAATGCAAATGACCAGCTGTCTGCAAGGAATATAAATCCTTCCATTCCCCACCATCCAGTCAGAGCTGATGAAGCTTCTGGGATGAGAAGCGAAACGTCTTCAAAGAAAAATCAGAAAGTCCAGTTGCCTCTTGAAAAAGCACCTTTGGGACAACCATGACCTGGAATGACTGAGAATCTCCATAGACATTCCTCAGTCCACAGTATTTCATTGAGATTCCAACTGACCTTCTGCATTTTCAAGATCAGGAAGTCCACAAGAGAAGGTTTAATAAATCAGGTCACTGAAACTTTGCTAAGGATTTATTCCTGGAGATAGCTTTTTCTACTGAACGTCTTCTAATGGTAGACCTCAATTTATGGCCACAATTGAGCCCAAAGTTTCTGTTGCTACCTGAGACAGTTGTTGAGTTTTGACCCATTTGATGACCTTCCTTGCCACAGTTGTTAAGTGAATCACTGCAGTTAACAAGTGAGTCACACAGTTCTTAGGTGAATCTGGCTTCCCTGTTGACTTTGCTTGTCAGAAGATCTCACCAGGGGATCCCATGATCCTGGGACACTACAACTGTCCTAAATATGAGTCACTTGCCAAACATCCAAATTTTGATCACAGGATCACCCAGTTAGGGGCTGCCATAAGTCATGAGTCACTTTTCTCAGTGCTGTTGTAACTTCAAACGGTCGCCAAACAAACTGTTGTAAGTCAAGCACTATCTCTACTTAGGATGTTCTGCCGTATTCAAAACATCTGCTGAATTTAAATGCCAGCCAGCATCATTGTATTCCTGCACCCATAAATGCTTGCATCTTTCAAGTGGTTCAGGGAACCTCTAGAGAACAGAAAATGAAGAGATGTTCTCTTGTACACCACAGACTCCAGAAAGGCCCCATTCGTCTGATGCAAAATTGCCATTATTTCCTCTAATATGATGGATTTGTTCGGCGCCCACCGTGGAAGGGATGCCGCAATTGGCAAAAGCAAAGCAAACAACTGATATGTTACTTGAGAGGCCTGCCATCTTACACTGACAGTTCATGGTAATGGAATTTAATGGTTGGGGTGGGGTGGGGGGAGAGTTGAGAGAGAGAGAGAAGCCTTATAATTTGAGCTGAATGTCATTCAGTTCATTCAAACTGGGAATCAGGGACATTTCTAACAAAGGTTTTCAAACTTCTTTTGAAATCAGGAAGCTGCTTCACACAGATAAGAGGGAAGGTTTAAGGATTCTCTATCAGAAATTTCAAGGTTTTTCCTTCCTACCCCCCCACCCNAATTTCAAGGTTTTTCCTTCCTACACCACCACCCACCCACCCACCCACCCCCCATCTGCTTTTTCACATTAACTGGTAATTATCCAGAAAGGCACATAATAGCTCCAAAATGGCAGAAGCTGACAAAAGGTTTCTCTAAGATATGTAAATTGTCAGTGATAGGCAAGATTCAACAGAATAGCTTTCTACAGCACAATTATGTATGCCAGTTTCATATGCTTTTAGGAAGGGAGGATAGCATGGGGCTTGGCGGCTGCTTATCGCATGCGCTGCACATTAGCTTTGCAACCATGCACTAAGAAAATATGGCATGCATATGCACACAAACACACATATGTGTGTGTGTATACACATGCACACACATGCAAACATATACACAGATACATACATACACTCAAGCACACACACACACACAAATATGCACATGCAAGCACACGTACTTCCATAATTCAGAGGTTTTCTCTCTCCTAGCAATTATATGTTTTCAATAAATACACAGCTTACCTGCTGCTGTTTTTAGAACAGTAAACCCCTTAATTTTTCTCTTCTTCTTCTTTTTTAAAAAAAGGATAATGGCAATAACACTTAGACTTATATACCACTTCATAGTGCTTTATAGCACTCTCTGAGCGGTTTACAACATCCGCATGCTCGCTCAACAATCTGGGTCCTCGTTTTGCAGACCTCAGAAGGATGGAAGGATGAGTCAACCTTGAGCCCCATCAGGATCAAACTCCTGGCAGTGGGCAGAGTCAGCCTGCATTACACGTTTCACCCCACTGATCGCATTTAACATGTGAATTTGCTCTTCTTTGAGCTGGATTAGCCCCTGATGGCTAATTTTCCTGATGCTATTCGGAGCCTCCGTCATCTGTGCTTGGCTTCTCGCACACAATTTTTCACCAGCCTGGCCCTCAGATTTTAGGAATTCCTTATAAACATCCTAGTCCAGTCACAAATGTGGAGAGGGAAACTCACACGTGTTGCTTGAAAAGTAAGATTACAAGTCTACCAACTCAGTCCAATGTTCAGGAGTATTAGATTCCAAAACTGAGAAAGACACACTGAATCACTTCAATATTGTTTTTTGTATTGTTCCTCGCCTACAGATAGAAAACTTGCCAAACTAAAACAAACTACTTTCATCATCAAAGATATACTCTGAGAACCTTTAACGAGAAGCTATCTTGCCCCTCTTTGATGTCTTTTGCTCCTCTGGAATGCAGCCCCTCCCTCCTGGGAATCCAGACTACATTTCACTACAGGGTTTTTCTTTAGGACCAATTTTTATGCAACCATTTAGTGAGATGAAGCTCTAGAAATATAGCACCGTTTGAGTATACAAAGCCTTGAGAAATTCCAAATTTCCTGATCCATTTAATGTAAAAAAATTCCTTACATGCTGTATATTATTTGTAATTTTACTGGGTTAGCTCTTCTAGAACATGGTAACTTGGGAGGGAGGAAGGTTAGCCGACAGTGTTACATCAAATTAGAATAGAAACCAAAAGTTATATTACACCATTGCAATAACAGTGGGGGGGGGGACCCCAAACATAGCAATAATGCCATGTTAATGAGGACTAGGAATAAAATTAACCAGAGTGAAACTAAGAAGCTTATTTCTAGCTACAGTAAGAATCTCTTTTTTGATATCAAGAATGACTCACTGCTTACTCTTGTACTTGCATAACTGCAGCCTCTCTGGGAAAATTACTCTGAATGTGGTCTGTTTTAATCTTCCAAAATAATCACTGATTCTTTTTGGGGGAGGAAAGATTGTAAATACCACTAGTTTCTTGTTTAAACCACAAGCTAGTTGAGTTCCAATGTATTTTATGATCTTGTGGCTATAATTTCTCTCCCGTACTAATACTTTCCAGAATTCCCTGTCTGTATGCAAATAAAGAAGACGCAAAAACAACTCTGAATTGCATTAAATGTCAGGTCAGAAAAGACCCGGTTTTGGATGCTTGGTTACTGAGTTTTTGTTGGGACGGGAAAGATCTTTTGACACTTGAAAAGTAAGGAGGAATCAAAGAGAGAAAATGTTGTTCCATATGAATAGGTTGAGTTTTCTTTTATGCACTAGAGATCTGAAAAGAAAGACGTGGATATTTCAGATTAGTGCCAGGCAAGACATTTTTTTCCTGCATTTTCCTTATAGTCACACTCATGTTTATAGGGAAAAATTGCTTTAGAACTTCAATCAAAGGCGAAAACTTCAAAGAATTTTCATGGGTAGGGTCTGATGTTCTTACATTTATTTAGTGGCAAGGCGGGCAAGAAACATTACACAAAAAAAGATGTTGAGACTTTGGAAAAAGTGCAAAGAAGAGCAATTAAGATGATTAAAGGCCTGGAGACAAAAACATATGAAGAACGGTTGCAGGATTTGGGTTTGGCTAGTCTAGAGAAAAGAAGGACTAAGGGCGATATCATATCAGTGTTCCAGTATCTGAGGAGCTGCCACAAAGAAAAGGGGGAGTAAACTTATTTTCCAAAGCACCAGAAGGCAAGACAAAAAAACAATGGATGGAAACCAATCAAGGAGAGAAGCAACCTGGAATTAAGGAGAAACTTCCTGGCAGTAAGAAAAATTAACCAGTGGAACGACTTGCCTCCAGACGTTGTGGGTGCTTCATCACAGGGAGGTTTTTAAGAAAAGACTGGACAGTCACTTGTCTAAAATGGTATAGGATCTCCTGCTTGAGTAGGGGGTTGGACTAGAAGACCTCAAAGGTCCCTTCCAGCTCTATTCTCATTGATTGATTGGTTGACTTGGAAAATTAAGTCACTGTGCTGATTCAATTCAGCTAGTTTCTTTGATCAATGAAAGAGACCTCTGTGCATGCACAGAAGCCTCCTGTAATATCCAGATTGAGTTTGGCAACCAGGCCAAATCATCACTTTGAACGAGAATGTCAGAGAATGAAAGAGCTTTACCATTTGGAGTGAAATTTTGTTAAATTCTTTGACGCTTCATATTACTGCAGTCTTGAGGGAAGAGTCCAATAGCTCCACCTCCTACGAGGTGCTTTGAGGATCACCAAAGGGAAATTCCGACTATAAGAACCGTGAAGATGTCAGAGCTTCTTCAGGCATGCTAATGTCCCCAACTTGAGAAGTAACGGTAACCTCTGAAAAGTTGGTGATTTGCCAAGAGTGATTGTAAACATAATAAATTGATGGACCAATGACCTGATTTGGTAGCTTGCTTTACCATTTTTTTTTTTGCTAAGCAAAGATTTTTAAACCATGCCTTGTTAAACAAGCTATGTTTGGCAAGCTTCACATACTACAGTGTACCTGAATTTACAAGCTGTAGTGTCTATCCTCATTAAGCCACAATCAAATAAATTACCATTGTAAGGATTAGTGTGCACTGCTGTGTTTCCAATCAGTATAAAACAGCTTTCTATAGTCAGTGGAATAAAAATTGCTAAATTAGAGAAGAAGCAAACAGAAACTAGGGGCAAGAACCATAACATATATTTAGATGTCTCACTTATACACTATTGGATTCTCAAATGATACTGATAGAATATCTTCTGAATATAATTTCACTGCTATAGATAATTGGAAAAGCTCATCTTCTTGTAGGAAATCAAGGGAACAAAGTTCAAAATGATGGGAAAGGAAACTGGAAAAGACCAGAACAAAGATATTCTTGTCAATACAGGTAGTTCTCAACTTACGGATACGATTGAACCTAGAATTATGGTCACAAGTTCTTACAGTCATAAGCCAAGTCACCATATGACCAGACTCAATTTTATGACATTTTTATAGCGGTTATAGTGGTTAAGTGGTTATACACAGTTGCCTAATCCGAATTAATCCATTGGAAGGAGGAGGAATTATCTGGGTACTTTACCCCAATTCTGCAAGTCTTTGCAGCCAATAAACCTGTTTTTCTTTTTTTGGGGGGACCAGTGTCTTTAACCTGAGAATTCTAACTATCTAACCCTCTAACTTAGGAAATTTCTCTTTTTCCTTTTCTGACTTCAGATTTAAAAAGAAGAAAAGGTTTAAAAAACACACACACAACAGCACTGACAACCACTGCATCCAGTTTTGGTCACCACGATGTAAAAAAGATGTTGAGACTCTAGAAAGAGTACAGAGAAGAGCAACAAAGATGATTGGGGGACTGGAGGCTAAAACATATAAGGAAAGGCTGCTGGAATTGGGTATGTCTAGTTTAACGAAGAGAAGGACGAGGGGGGACATGATAGCAGTCTTCCAGTATCTCAGGGGCAGCCACAAAGAAGAGGGAGTCAAGCTGTTCTCCAAGGCGCATGAAGGCAGGACAAGAAGCAACGGATGGAAACTCATCAAGGAGAGAAGCAGCCTAGAACTAAGGAGAAACTTCCTGACAGTTAGAACAATTAACCAGTGGAACAACCTGCCTCCAGAAGCGGTGAATGCTCCAACACTGGAAGTTTTTAAGAAGAGACTGGACAGCCATTTGTCCAAAATGGTGTAGGGTTTCCTGCCTGAGCAGGGGGTTGGACTCGATGACCTCCAAGGTCCCTTCCAACTTTATTATNTTACCAAGGCGTTGTAAAGTGGTATTAATACTTCACGTGATCTTGATTCTATCCCTCTGTTAATGCAGCCTAGCACTGTGTTGGAAATGTCTGTGGAGATTCTCCATCATCCAAGTCACACCGGTCCCAAAGGTGCTTTTCCAAAAGGCAACTGGACTTTCTTGGTTGTTTCCCTTGAAAATGTTTTTGCTGCTCATCCCAGAAGTTTCTTCAGTTGAGTTCTGAAGAACTGAAGAAGCTTTTAAATGAGAAGCCAAAATGTTTCAAGGGGGAAAAAAAGTTCAAGAAAGTCCAACTGCCTTTTGGAAAAAGTACCTTTGGGGCATTCATTTGGGGAGTCCGAAATTGACACATTCTAGCTGCCTGTTCTTTCAGCCGTTCTCTTTCCATCTAAAGAAGAAGTAACAATTTCCCACATCTTCAGAAGAAGAAAAACATGGTGTAAATCTCAGGGGCAGGAGCTTACCATTTAATTAGGAGATGACCCAAGGATTATGGAGTAGGAGGAATTGTATCTTTAACCACACAAACCTCTGTCCGTGAGTCTACGGCAGTGTTTTTCAACTTTGGCAACTTTAAGATAGGTGGACTTCAACTCCCAGAATTCCCCAGCCAGCTTGGGGAAGTTGCCAAGGTTGAGAAGCACTGATCTACAGCATTCCTGCTTCATTTCAATCACTAGATCTCTTCCTAGGAGGCTGTTTTAAATCAGGAAGCGGAGACAGACAGGATGGCTGCCCAAATCCACATTTGAATAATGATAATATACATTATTAGATTTATTAAGCAAAATGTTCCCTGAGTGATAAGCTTTTGAGATGGTCAAAGTTGCAACAAACAAGCAATGTGTCAGCCCTACAAGGAAGACCTCATCTGTCATGACTTCATAATATCACTGTTCTTCTTGGGTAAAAGTGTCATAATGCACACGTTCTTTTGACATCATTGTAGCTTGTTACAGATTCCCTATCAAGACATATCTCTGTTCTCTGAGCCCACTCAGAACCAGGATCTGCTCACCCTATATCAGTGGTGGCGAACCTATGGCATGGGTGCCAGAGGCGGCACTCAGAGCCCTCTCTGTGGGCACTCGTGCCGTCGCCCCAGTCCTAGGCCTTCAGCTGGGTTTTATAAAACCTTTTTGCTTTAGGCCTCTGCCGCTGTGTGCAAAAAAAAAAAAAAGGTTCAATCAATCAGTCAATTTCAATTTCTCGTGGGGGGGAAAAAGATCTTGCAAAGTTGGAATTGATTGATTGAACTTTTTAGTCCCAACCAATCTGCCATTACCACCGTAGCCACGCCCAGCCAATGGGCCACACCCAGCCAATGGGCCACACCCACCCGGCACCCGAAGATGCATAAGTGGGTTTTGGGTTGCAGTTTGGGCACTCGGTCTCTAAAAGGTTTGCCATCACTGCCCTATATTTTGAAATACCACAAACTCAAAATGCAAGACTGACATGCGTTCTTGCTTACAGTATTTTTCCCCAAGCTATCGTGCCTTGCATTTCACCTTACTATCTGCCTACACACCCGTAAAGTTATAACCCAAAGAAGGGTTATAGGCCCAAAAAAACAAGGAAGACATATGAAATAACTTCCGAGTAGTGCTTTTATTGTTATTCGCCTATATACAGACTCTGACCAGACTAAAGCAATTATCTGCCATAACTGTAGATATACTTTGTGAATTGCTAGGGAGGGTCCAACTTTGCTCTCTTCCTGTCCACCAGATGTTCTAAGTTTGCTATGTCTTCTTTTCCTTCTGGGAAAGAGTCTTCTCTCCTGCAACTTCAGATTACTTTCCATCATATCATTTGAGGAGGAGCTTTAACGAACCCCAAGGCTGCATACAGGCCATATCAAAGAGAGAAAGGGACTTGGGTGCAAACTCAAATTATTTTAGAAGGGGCAGAGCCAGACAACCCAAGGAGTCAGATTTCCTCCTGATAAATTGGGACTTTGTCAGCATCACAATCACAAACTTGTATCTTATTCCCCACTAAGCAAATTGCAATTAAAAAGGAATAAGTTGAAAACATCCTTGGGCTTAAAGTTCTTCAGATGTTGTTAGAAAAGAGATATTTTAAATGTAGCTCAGATTTGTTGGCACTGGCTAAACAGGATATGAAACGTTGAGTGAACGCTATGAAATTTAATGGATGAAACATTTCTGGGGCAAACAGATTATCTAGCTGGCACTATCCGTGTATACATTTTGCCTCCTGACTTTAACTTTTTAATTATCTTTAATACCTTCCAATAGCGTAAAATTCTATCAGCCAGAGAGGAAATTAGGTAGAATTTAACAATCCTTATGGTGAAGTCAAGAAACATATTCTTAACAGTTCCATACGTGCCATGCCATCAGATTTTGCATGTGTGCACAGATGACAGCCAGGCATTGATCTCTGTGGCCAGAGGGAGAAATATTGCTTTAATTTATTTTGAAGTCAAGGTGCTTTTTCCAGCTTCTTTGAATAAATTTGCTTTGCAGCCAACAGATGCTCAGAGAAAAATATGACTTAGTCGTGTACATACCAATAACCATTGGGGGAGGAGGGGGGAGGAGGGGAACCCTTCACAAATAAAATAAGGAGTTAGATAAAGGAGAACATTTCAAATTGGCTTCCAATATTATTTCGCCAGCACTTTCCCCCAGTAACATTACAATTATTTATCATTTGTGGGAAAATTCATTAATATGTAATGATGCCAAATGAACATCAACCAATGCATTGGTTGAATGTGATAAAAGATTATACATAACAATCCAGACCAGCGCTAAAATCTGCTGTACTCAGCGTGTTCCAACTTTATTATTATTATTATTATTATTATTATTATTATTATTATTATTATTATTATTATTATTATTATTATTATTATTATTATTATTATTATTAATAATAATAATAATAATAATATTAATCATCGCACAGTCAGCCAGATGTTCAGACTGGATTTGGCATTTTGTCTACCTATCGAGTCCTTACCCAGGACCTGGGATAGGCAGATGTGGATGTTTGATGGTGGTATTATTATTATTATTATTATTATTATTATTATTATTATTATTATTATTATTATTATTATTATTATTATTATTATTATTATTATTATTATCCAAAGTTTTTATCCTTCATGTAAAACAGCCTCAGTGTTTGTACTTGGTTCTTATAACCTTTGAAATTCCTCTTATTTATGGTTGGAAGACCCAAAGAGGTTGGCATTCTTTTCAGTTCAAGGTATTTCCATCGCTCTGAAATGACAGTAGTTTCCTAGATGTTCCAGCTGAAAGAAAAAAGGAACTCTCCTGGGAGGTATACTCCATAATGCTGTCTTCTCATGGGATATAAGAAGGATGGGGAGTTAGGAAAGCTACAAAAAAAACCAACCTGTCAAGGTGACTGAAGTCTGAAAATTCACAAAGTTAGTAACAACCCTTCACCTTCACAATCTGAATTTGTTCACTCAACTACACACTGCCTCCATAAGTCAAGAATATTCAGATCCAGAGTCCCAAAGATTATCAAAAAAGGGACAAGTATAAGTGGCATTCCTGACCCATCTGAATAAAAAAGTAAATAATAACAATAAATACATAGCTTTTGCATATTGATTTACTTTTGCTATCTCACTTTTCCCTCAATTGTTTTTTTTTAAAAAATCCTAATTTCTCTCAACAATTCAATTTTTTACCTCTGCAGTTAAATAGGGAATTTCAATCTGTGGCTGCAAATATTCTAACAGGCCAATGATTAGAAGAAATCCCCAAATATGTATTCGTAACAAATACGTTCACATAGTATCTGTGTGGATATATGTGTAGAATAATCTTGCTTTCTGCAGAGGTGAGCTGCCTAAGAACTTGATGGAGAGAGCATGAAACATCATCGCTGAAGACCAGAGAAGGAACTCCTCAATCCATAAACCTCCAAGTGGCCTCAACGGCTCTCTAAAAGAATGCAAATGACCAGCTGTCTGCAAGGAATATAAATCCTTCCATTCCCCACCATCCAGTCAGAGCTGATGAAGCTTCTGGGATGAGAAGCGAAACGTCTTCAAAGAAAAATCAGAAAGTCCAGTTGCCTCTTGAAAAAGCACCTTTGGGACAACCATGACCTGGAATGGCTGAGAATCTCCATAGACATTCCTCAGTCCACAGTATTTCATTGAGATTCCAACTGACCTTCTGCATTTTCAAGAAGGTTTAATAAATCAGGTCAAGAGAAGGTTTAATAAATCAGGTCACTGAAACTTTGCTAAGGATTTATTCCTGGAGATAGCTTTTTCTACTGAACGTCTTCTAATGGTAGACCTCAATTTATGGCCACAATTGAGCCCAAAGTTTCTGTTGCTACCTGAGACAGTTGTTGAGTTTTGACCCATTTGATGACCTTCCTTGCCACAGTTGTTAAGTGAATCACTGCAGTTAACAAGTGAGTCACACAGTTCTTAGGTGAATCTGGCTTCCCTGTTGACTTTGCTTGTCAGAAGATCTCACCAGGGGATCCCATGATCCTGGGACACTACAACTGGGACACTACAAATATGAGTCACTTGCCAAACATCCAAATTTTGATCACAGGATCACCCAGTTAGGGGCTGCCATAAGTCATGAGTCACTTTTCTCAGTGTGTTTTTAACTTCAAACGGTCGCCAAACAAACTGTTGTAAGTCAAGCACTATCTCTACTTAGGATGTTCTGCCGTATTCAAAACATCTGCTGAATTTAAATGCCAGCAAGCATCATTGTGTTCCTGCACCCATAAATGCTTGCATCTTTCAAGTGGTTCAGGGAACCTCTAGAGAACAGAAAATGAAGAGATGTTCTCTTGTACACCACAGATTCCAGAAAGGCCCCGTTCGTCTGATGCAAAATTGCCATTATTTCCTCTAGTATGATGGATTTGTTCGGCGCCCACCGTGGAAGGGATGCCGCAATTGGCAAAAGCAAAGCAAACAACTGATACGTTACTTGAGAGGCCTGCCATCTTACACTGACAGTTCGTGGTAATGGAATTTAATGGTTGGGGTGGGGTGGGGGGGGGAGAGTTGAGAGAGAGAGAAGCCTTATAATTTGAGCTGAATGTCATTCAGTTCATTCAAACTGGGAATCAGGGACATTTCTAACAAAGGTTTTCAAACTTCTTTTGAAATCAGGAAGCTGCTTCACACAGATAAGAGGGAAGGTTTAAGGATTCTCTATCAGAAATTTCAAGGTTTTTCCTTCCTACACCACCACCCACCCACCCACCCACCCCCCATCTGCTTTTTCACATTAACTGGTAATTATCCAGAAAGGCACATAATAGCTCCAAAATGGCAGAAGCTGACAAAAGGTTTCTCTAAGATATGTAAATTGTCAGTGATAGGCAAGATTCAACAGAATAGCTTTCTACAGCACAATTACGTATGCCAGTTTCATATGCTTTTAGGAAGGGAGGATAGCATGGGGCTTGGCGGCTGCTTATCGCATGCGCTGCACATTAGCTTCGCAACCATGCACTAAGAAAATATGGCATGCATATGCACACAAACACACATATGTGTGTGTGTATACACATGCACACACATGCAAACATATACACAGATACATACATACACTCAAGCACACACACACACAAATATGCACATGCACGCACACGTACTTCCATAATTCAGAGGTTTTCTCTCTCCTAGCAATTATACGCTTTCAATAAATACACAGCTTACCTGCTGCTGTTTTTAGAAAAGTAAACCCCTTAATTTTTCTCTTCTTCTTTTTTTTTTAAAAAAGGATAATGGCAATAACACTTAGACGTATATACCACTTCATAGTGCTTTATAGCACTCTCTGAGCGGTTTACAACATCCGCATGCTCGCTCAACAATCTGGGTCCTCGTTTTGCAGACCTCGGAAGGATGGAAGGCTGAGTCAACCTTGAGCCCCATCAGGATCGAACTCCTGGCAGTGGGCAGAGTCAGCCTGCATTACAGGTTTCACCCCACTGATCGCATTTAACATGTGAATTTGCTCTTCTTTGAGCTGGATTAGCCCCTGATGGCTAATTTTCCTGATGCTATTCGGAGCCTCCGTCATCTGTGCTTGGCTTCTTGCACACAATTTTTCACCAGCCTGGCCCTCAGATTTTAGGAATTCCTTGTAAACAGCCTAGTCCAGTCACAAATGTGGAGAGGGAAACTCACATGTGTTGCTTGAAAAGTAAGATTACAAGTCTACCAACTCAGTCCAATGTTCAGGAGTATTAGATTCCAAAACTGAGAAAGACACACTGAATAAATTCAATATTGTTTTTTGTATTGTTCCTCGCCTATAGATAGAAAACTTGCCAAACTAAAACAAACTACTTTCATCATTAAAGATATACTCTGAGAACCTTTAACGAGAAGCTATCTTGCCCCTCTTTGATGTCTTTTGCTCCTCTGGAATGCAGCCCCTCCCTCCTGGGAATCCAGACTACATTTCACTACAGGGTTTTTCTTTAGGACCAATTTTTATGCAACCATTTAGTGAGATGAAGCTCTAGAAATATAGCACCGTTTGAGTATACAAAGCCTTGAGAAATTCCAAATTTCCTGATCCATTTAATGTAAAAAAATTCCTTACATGCTGTATATTATTTGTAATTTTACTGGGTTAGCTCTTCTAGAACATGGTAACATGGGAGGGGGGAAGGTTAGCCAACAGTGTTACATCAAATTAGAATAGAAAGCAAAAGTTATATTACAGCATTGCAATAACAGTGGGGGGGGAAACCCCAAACATAGCAATAATGCCATGTTAACGAGGACTAGGAATAAAATTAACCAGAGTGAAACTAAGAAGCTTATTTCCAGCTACAGTAAGAATCTCTTTTTTTGATATCAAGAATGACTCACTGCTTACTCTTGTACTTACATAACTGCAGCCTCTCTGGGAAAATTACTCGGAATGTGGTCTGTTTTAATCTTCCAAAATAATCACTGATTCTATTTGGGGGAGGAAAGATTGTAAATTCCACTAGTTTCTTGTTTAAACCACAAGCTAGTTGAGTTCCAATGTATTTTATGATCTTGTGGCTATAATTTCTCTCCCGTACTAATACTTGCCAGAATTCCCTGTCTGTATGCAAATAAAGAAGACGCAAAAACAACTCTGAATTGCATTAAATGTCAGGTCAGAGAAGACCCGGTTTTGGATGCTTGGTTACTAAGTTTTTGCTGGGACGGGAAAGATCCTTTGACACTTGAAAAGTAAGGAGGAATCAAAGAGAGAAAATGTTGTTCCATATGAATAGGTTGAGTTTTCTTTTATGCACTAGAGATCTGAAAAGAAAGACGTGGATATTTCAGATTAGTGCCAGGCAAGACATTTTTTTCCTGCATTTTCCTTATAGTCACACTCATGTTTATAGGGAAAAATTGCTTTAGAACTTCAATCAAAGGCGAAAACTTCAAAGAATTTTCATGGGTAGGGTCTGATGTTCTTACATTTATTTAGTGGCAAGGCGGGCAAGAAACATTACAAAAAAAAGATGTTGAGACTTTGGAAAAAGTGCAAAGAAGAGCAATTAAGACGATTAAAGGCCTGGAGACGAAAACATATGAAGAACGGTTGCAGGATTTGGGTCTGGCTTTTCTAGAGAAAAGAAGGACTAAGGGCGATATCATAGCAGTGTTCCAGTATCTGAGGAGCTGCCACAAAGAAGAGGGGGAGTCAACTTATTTTCCAAAGCACCAGAAGGCAAGACAAAAAAACAATGGATGGAAACCAATCAAGGAGAGAAGCAACCTGGAATTAAGGAGAAACTTCCTGGCAGTAAGAAAAATTAACCAGTGGAACGACTTGCCTCCAGACGTTGTGGGTACTTCATCACAGCGAGGTTTTTAAGAAAAGACTGGACAGTCACTTGTCTAAAATGGTATAGGGTCTCCTGCTTGAATAGGGGGTTGGATTAGAAGGCCTCAAAGGTCCCTTCCAGCTCTATTCTGATTGATTGATTGGTTGACTTGGAAAATTAAGTCACTGTGCTGATTCAATTCAGCTAGTTTCTTTGATCAATGAAAGAAACCTCTGTGCATGCACAGAAGCCTCCTTTAATATCCAGATTGAGTTTGGCAACCAGGCCAAATCATCACTTTGAACGAGAATGTAAGAGAATGAAAGAGCTTTACCACTTGGAGTGAAATTTTGTTAAATTCTTTGACGCTTCATATTACTGCAGTCTTGAGGGAAGAGTCCAATAGCTCCACCTCCTACAAGGTGCTTTGAGGATCACCAAAGGGAAATTCCGACTATAAGAACTGTGAAGATGTCAGAGCTTCTTCAGGCATGCTAATGTCCCCAACTTGAGAAGTAACGGTAACCTCTGAAAAGTTGGTGATTTGCCAAGAGTGATTGTAAACATAATAAGTTGATGGACCAACGACCTGATTTGGTAGCTTGCTTTACCATTATTTTTTTCTAAGCAAAGATTTTAAAACCCTGCCTTGTTAAACAAGCTACGTTTGGCAGGCTTCACATACTACAGTGTACCTGAATTTACAAGCTGTAGTGTCTATCCTCATTAAGCCACAATCAAATAAATTACCATTGTAAGGATTAGTGTGCACTGCTGTGTTTCCAATCAGTATAAAACAGCTTTCTATAGTCAGTGGAATAAAAATTGCTAAATTAGAGAAGAAGCAAACAGAAACTAGGGGCAAGAACCATAACATATATTTAGATGTCTCACTTATACACTATTGGATTCTCAAATGATACTGATAGAATATCTTCTGAATATAATTTCACTGCTATAGATAATTGGAAAAGCTCATCTTCTTGTAGGAAATCAAGGGAACAAAGTTCAAAATGATGGGAAAGGAAACTGGAAAAGACCAGAACAAAGATATTCTTGTCAATACAGGTAGTTCTCAACTTAGGGATACGATTGAACCTAGAATTATGGTCACAAGTTCTTACAGTCATAAGCCAAGTCACCATATGACCAGACTCAATTTTATGACATTTTTATAGCGGTTATAGTGGTTAAGTGGTTATACACAGTTGCCTAATCCGAATTAATCCATTGGAAGGAGGAGGAATTATCTGGGTACTTTACCCCAATTCTGCAAGTCTTTGCAGCCAATAAACCTGTTTTTCTTTTTTTGGGGGGACCAGTGTCTTTAACCTGAGAAATCTAACTATCTAACCCTCTAACTTAGGAAATTTCTCTTTTTCCTTTTCTGACTTCAGATTTAAAAAGAAGAAAAGGTTTAAAAAACACACACACAACAGCACTGACAACCACTGCATCCAGTTTTGGTCACCACGATGTAAAAAAGATGTTGAGACTCTAGAGTACAGAGAAGAGCAACAAAGATGATTAGGGGACTGGAGGCTAAAGCATATAAGGAACGGTTGCTGGAACTGGGTATGTCTAGTTTAACGAAGAGAAGGACGAGGGGGGACATGATAGCAGTCTTCCAGTATCTCAGGGGCTGCCACAAAGAAGAGGGAGTCAAGCTATTCTCCAAAGCGCCTGAAGGCAGGACAAGAAGCAACGGGTGGAAACTAATCAAGGAGAGAAGCAACCTAGAACTAAGGAGAAACTTCCTGACAGTTAGAACAATTAACCAGTGGAACAACCTGCCTCCAGAAGCGGTGAATGCTCCAACACTGGAAGTTT
>NW_015389162.1:55503-59465 GCF_001527695.2 Protobothrops mucrosquamatus | reverse complement strand
CCTTGGATATATTATTTTTCTCTATAGTTACATATTCTAGGAGTTGTATTTCACTTTTGTTTTTGTTTTTTAGAAAGGAAGAGAATTATATATCTTTATTTGTGTTTGGTTAGCTGTCTAGATTTTCAGCAACATAACGCCAGATCTTTAAAAAAAATAGAATTAAATGATTGACTGTCGACCCTGAAATTTCAGCCATCCAGCATGTTATTTTGAGTGATTTGACTAAAAAATCTCCAAGCATTGGGACACCTTTGTACCTGACTGAAAGAAAGGGCATGAGCTGCATTAACAGAGGGATAGAATCAAGATCACGTGAAGTGTTAATACCACTTTACAATGCCTTGGTAAGGCCACACTTGGAATACGGCATCCAGTTTTGGTCACCACAATGTAAAAAAGATGCTGAGACTCTAGAAAGAGTGCAGAGAAGAGCAACAAAGATGATTAGGGGACCGGAGGCTAAAACATATAAGGAACGGTTGCTGGAATAGGGTTTCCTGCCTGAGCAGGAGGTTGGACTAGATGACCTCCAAGGTCCCTTCCAACTTTATCATCATCATCATCATTATTATTATTATTATTATTATTATTATTATTATTATTGTTGTTGTTGTTGTTGTTGTTGTTGTTGTTGTTGATGATGATGATGATGATGATGATGGCTCAGAGTGAAAATTTCAAACTGGCAAACTTCCCTAAAAATGTCCTTAACCAAAGAGTTTGTTTTCCTTTAATCTGTGAAAATGAAGTTTACATGTTAGGTTGAAAATTCAGAAGGAGGTTGATACTATTTCACACCATGTCCCAAAGGTACTTTTTCAAGAGGCAACTGGACTTTCTTTGTTTCCCTTGAAGATGTTTCTCTTCTCATCCAAGAAGTTTCTTCAGTTCTGACTTCTTGGATGAGAAGCGAAACATCTTCAAGGAAAACAAAGAAAGTCCAGTTGCCTCTTGAAAAAGCAGCTCTGGGACAACCGTGACTGAGAATCTCCACAGATATTTCGCAACATGAGATCTTAAATTCTGCCAAACAGTATGGAAGATGTGTTATGAATCATTTTACGTCCTTTTGGCAGTGATCGTCAGAAAATTGGGAGTTACAAAGACACACACACAAACAAACAAACAAACAAACATTGTTTCATTTATGTTTTCTGGAATCCACTCATTCTGAAACTGGTTTCCTGGGTTTCTGAAATTTGTATCCTTCCAACCCTGATATTTACAACTTCACTTGTAAATTTCTTTAGCTGCCAAACTGCTAAGCTAGACAATATGCAGAACTCGTATCCTGCTCCAGTTATGGCATAGTTTGCAATCAGTAGAGAGAAGGAAATAAACATTTAAAAGAAAGGGGATCATTTGCAACAAGAGGAGGTCAATTAGTAAGATAAGATGAGCACAAACGACATTTCAAAATTCTCCATGTTTATAGGCAGAGGAATCAAATCATTTCCCTAAATTTGTCCGGAAGACCATTTTTAGTGACGTTCTCTTGGGAAAGAGGGAATACCTCTTTTTCAGACTGCAAAATGCACCCAGTTTGGGAGGCTGAAGAGTGATGACAGATGTGATTTAAAAAATAAAATAAAATAAAATCTCCAGCAGCAGCAGTAGCCTACGCTACCTTTGATGTTCAAGACACTTCAGAAATATAGTTGAAAGAAACTCTCAGGCACTCAGAGAATAAGGTAGCGAAACAGACATTTGTCTCGCAGGGAAATTTTACTTCTGAGAAATTGCAGACTCGATTCTGGCACACTATTAATTTCAATACCACTTTCTGCCTTCATCTCTGTTCCTTTTTTTTTCCAGTGAAGTTATTCCCCTGAGGCAATGCACACTGTCAAAGAGAAAGATGGACAAAATGCAATGATGGTGGACTGATAGACACTCAACGGAATCTTCAGGGGCAAAAAAAATCTATAACATTGCCTCTGCTTTAAGCTGTAAGTGTTGCTCTAAAGCCATCCTCTTTGTATACCTCTGAAAACTCAAATACCAGATTACACAAAACTGAAGTCTGTGAAAACAAGTTTCCTGTGTTTAGCATCTAATTAGCCTCCGATGTGCTGCTTTCTGCATGTAGACAGTGACATCAAAGATGGGTCTGTATCTCTTCCCTACAGCACAGTCAGGCAGATAGTCAACAAGAAAGAGGAGAGGGAATTTTCAATTACCCAGCCCTGTTCAACTTGGAGTAATGATATATCAAGTTTCTTTCCCCCTTGAGTGCTTAAGAAATAAAATATCTGCAGTTATTTGTCACTGCTGTTGTCAAACCCAGCATCATTTCATGTTAAATGAGTTTGTATTTACCTAAACACCAATGACTATTGGGTCTAAGCCCAAAGACGACACAGTGAGATCCAGTAGAAGCCAGTCCTTGATTTGCTTACACCTAACAGACAGAATCTTGCCAGATTACATAGAGATCCAGTAGAGGTCAGTCCTTTATTTGCTTACACCTAACAGACAGAATCTTGCCAGATTACATAGAGATCCAGTAGAGGCCAGTCCTTTATTTGCTTACACCTAGCAGACAGAATCTTGCCAGATTAAATAGAGATCCAGTAGAGGCCAGTCCTTTATTTGCTTACACCTAATAGACAGAATCTTGCCAGATTACATAGAGATCCAGTAGAGGCCAGTCCTTTATTTGCTTACACCTAACAGACAGAATCTTGCCAGATTACATAGAGATCCAGTAGAGGCTAGTCCTTTATTTGCTTACACCTAGCAGACAGAATCTTGCCAGATTACATAGAGATCCAGTAGAAGCCAGTCCTTTATTTGATTACACCTAATAGACAGAATCTTGCCAGATTAAATAGAGATCCAGTAGAAGCCAGTCCTTTATTTGATTACACCTAATAGACAGAATCTTGCCAGATTAAATAGAGATCCAGTAGAAGCCAGTCCTTTATTTGCTTACACCTAACAGACAGAATCTTGCCAGATTACACAGAGATCCAGTAGAAGCCAGTCTTTATTTGTTTACACCTAATAGACAGAATCTTGCCAGATTACACAGAGATCCAGTAGAAGCCAGTCCTTTATTTGATTACACCTAATAGACAGAATCTTACCAGATTACATAGAGATCCAGTAGAAGCCAGTCCTTTATTTGATTATACCTAATAGACAGAATCTTGCCAGTTTAAAGCTATAACTTCCTAATCTAACAGATTTCCTATGGGAGATTCTAGGGTATGGTACCCTGAATCTTTTCCTCCCCATTCAATTGAGGACTCCTCAGTTTTTTTTTTGTCTTCAGCCCCTCTTTGAAATGTGTTATCTCCTTCTTGGGGAGTTGTGATGCTTCTGCTGGCATTCCCCTCCCAATCTTTGCTGTTTGGGCATTTCTGGGAGTCAAAGTCCCCCCATCTTCGAGTTGCTAAGGTTGAGAAACCCTGGACTAAACTAGAATCCTATATGGATGTAACTTGTAAGCTCCACTGAACTGAGCAAGGTTCATCTTGACGTCAAGATGTGCTACTTGGTATGGAATCAGCACAAAAGCCATATGCAATGTCATTTCGTTTTGAATTAAGGGTTAGATTAATTAAGCGCCTGATATAGAATTATACCCCGTGTGTTCAGTAAGTTCCCTCATTAAAGAGGACAATTCTACACTAGCCTTTAGGGAAGGTTATTCAGATTTTTAAGGAGGAGAGACGTGTGGCTCTGGAGTCGCAGGTTGTGTAACTTTGCTTTAAGGACAGGTGACGAGTTGCAAACTTGTACAGGATTATTAGATGGGTTAGAGTAGCATTTAGTTCTAAACATGCATACTTTCATCTATGGTACACATTTGGATGGAGCCTCAGGTTTCCTTTTTTTTACACTCCTGTCTCTTTCTCTTTCAGATACACACACACACACACACACACACACACAGAGAGAGAGAGAGAGAGAGAGAGAGAGAGAGAGAGAGAGAGAGAGAGAGAGAGAGAGAG